>NC_057795.1:319565910-319601790 GCF_018294505.1 Triticum aestivum
GGACCCAGCCATCGGTCTCCTCGTGCGGACCCACCTTCCTCTCCGGTCGCACGCGCTGCCGCGCCGCCCCCCAGCGCCCACGTGCCGCTGCCCTCACCTTCCTCCCCCGACAGCAAGTGCCACCACCCCCACCTCTCCATCCCACCCTCCCCGGTGCTCCCTACCGGCGAGCCCGACACCCAGCTCTGCTGCTCCCTATGACTGCCGTCTCTCCGGCTGCTCGTTACCGACCACGACAGAGCGACCAGGCAAATATTTTATAGCAGTTCGGGCTCTGAAAAAGTGGCAGGTCGAGAGATTCGTCCTCCGCCTACGTGGATGCTGGCTACCGCAATATGGAGCAAGGGCTTCCCTGGCCTGCGGCTTTCACCAACTACTGCGGAGCCGCACCGCAACCGCTGCTGTTCACAGGTTCGGGGTGATTCCAGCCATTATAAACTGGCTGCAGCTCGTCCGCAAGCTCACTGCCTCCACCCTGGTGCTCCGCCTCGTCTTCCCAGGATGCACAAGTTCTATGGCCAAAATGGGACGAGCTGCAGCAGCATCCATACTTCTACTAGTAATGCGATCTAGTGAGGAAAGAAAATTAAGCTGGAAAGTTCAGAGACCCCCCTGCTAAAAGTTCAGAAAGAAATAGACAGACAAAGTTTTATGTTTCATGATATGTGTGCGTGGTGAGTAGATAGGAAAAGAAAATGAAGTTGTGGTGGAGAAAGAGGCCACCGCTTCTCACGTGGTCATCCACTTCTCTTTGATTCTTTGGATTTTGAAAATGCATGAATAGGAAAAGTATAGGATTGAGTGTCATGCCCACTTGAATCCTATAGGATTAGCAAGGAGTGTTTGATTTCACGGGAAAAGCAAAGAAATTGTAAAAAGAGGTTGGAGTGGATGTTAGATTTCCTATGAAATGTAGTACAAAAGATTCCATTGAAAAAATTCCTATGAGACTCAATCCTATGAATCAAAGGACAAACATAGGAAAAATTTCAAAGGGTTTCAATCCTCCAAAAATCCTATAGAATTCCTTTGAATCAAAGGAGGCCTTACTCCGCTTCTCAAGTATCATTATTATATTACTCCTAATCTAACTTACTAAGGAGAATATACTTCTTTATAACTCGAGCCTAATGCAAAGAAAATTGCATTGTAAGGAAAAACATGCATGCATTAGTGCATGTAGTTTGTTGGAGTGCGTGCACTAGCTGTGTGTGCATGTTCAAAATAAATAAAATTCGAGAGTTCTAAAAAAGTGTTATGGGTGTACAATTTTTCCCATGGAATTTCCAGTTATTAAAAGAAAATAACCAACAAGATCAAATTAAAACAAAAGCAGCTCGATATTGGTAAAACAACATATATTTTTCAGCGTTTCTAAAAAATCCCAAGAAGGTCAAATTAGAATAACATGGCAGTTCAAATAATTTATAGAAAAGGATTTTCGCGGTTTCTAGAAGAAAAAAACCTAGAATTTCAAATTTAAATAATGGAGCGATTCGATATTTATTAACAAAAAAAAGTTTCTTTCTCGTTGCTAAAGAGTAAAACCACCTCCTAAGCCTTAATGGAAAATGTCTCAGTGCAAGTGTGTCCAGTACCAAGAAGTTCTACCATGGGTCTATGTCAAGTTCATATTTTGTGTTCAGTAAAAAAATCTTAGTGCAAGTGTGTGCAATACCTAGAAGTTCTACTACAGGTCTACTCCAAGTTCAATGACATTGCCGCCGGAAAAATGTTCACACAATGTGGGTGACTACGTCGTGTATTCAAAGCAGTTTGTTTCAGCAAGGTCGAAGTTTATCGTGTGTTCTTGGGTCGAAGTTCACATAAAGAAATGGCAGAAGGTTGATTGTGAATGTGATCCCACCATGTAACATACGTTCATACGCATGCGGTGATTCAGAAATGCTACCGAGGACAGAGTGGAGACATGAAGGAGTGTGACGACCCATGTCATTATTATTATAGATAATGACACTAGTCCTTGAATTATTTCTTGACAAAATCTTGTTTGTCAAATAATAATTCATGTCAGAGATTTGCAACAGGGAATAGCTAGAGATGGTAATTTATATTACAATACCATGCCACGCAGGGCTAAAAGTCTCAGGTAGGCTTCTCACTTGTTCACCAAATTATTACATCTCCTAACACTGGAGTTCCAACTAGCAGTACCAAATAGGTGGTGATAAAAATAGTTCCTGGATTACATAGCTAGATGATAGTTACTTATTCATCCCAACCCCCATATGTGGCATCCAGATCGTACATAGCACTAGATGGATCCACATCTAGGTCCCCTGTGTAGTTGTAGCCATCACCATTGCTCTCCTCACTTGGTCCAGTAGAATTCTCATACAAGCTTTGCTCTAAGAAAAAGATGATTAATAGCAAGGGTGAGTACAAAGTACTCAGCAAGCTCAAATAGCAAAATGCAACACTCATGATAGCTCAATATAAATCAACAAGTCCTACCTCAACTCAACACCTTTCAAAGTAAACATTTGTTGCAGAAGTTCATTTCAATTTATAAAAGCTATCAAACACTCATACTACGAGATAGACCACCAATAGGTCCCCGTAGCCCCCAATCCAAGAGACTGGCATGAATTCATGTTTTACTTTAACTCTGCAGAGTTCGTATCACTTTACCCATAGAGCTCGAAACCATAATTGCCATCTGCATTTCCTTAGATGCGAGACATGGTTCAGAACATAAAGCTTTTTCCCATTGTGTATATTATATCTCCACCCGGCTAGTGTCACTAGCCGTTGTATCAGGTTTCGGAACCCGCACTCCACCAACACTTAATATATAACGCTTGCTAATGCACCCATCCGGCATTAGCGTGGGAACTCATCGCCCATCCTACTACTACTTACCCATGTGGAGAGTATAATAACTTGATGGTATTGGGCTCAACTCGTCTTCGACGAGACCATGGTTGATACGGTTGTAGTACGGCGCATAAAACGAATGAAAGTTATTTAATCTTAATATACTAGCCATATGTAGAGGGCCCCACCTTCCAGTATGTAGTATGTCCATCCAGGGCACCCTCTACCCACCAAATAATTATAAAAAAAATAAATAAATCAATCAATTAGCTGCTCCATCAGCTAACCCAACTCTTTGTCAACAGTCACTCCACACAATTTATTACCAAAACATTTTATGCAAGTTGATAATAAGATAGTAGTGAATAGTGTTTTTGGAAAAATATTTCTACTCAGCATGATCGAGGAGAGCTTGCCTGAGTTATCGTATTCAGCCCCGAACTCAGTTTGCTTTTGTAGCGCCTCCTTCTCCTGACTATACTCGCTTCCTGCAGTTCGGCAAATATATACCGAGACTAAGTCGAGTGAATAACTAAAGAATAAAATACGCCGGTGCAGTGTGATCATCCTACGGTCACCAAGGTTTAAACTTGTAAAATTATTATACCAGATATTTGATATGTATCAGTGTAGTGTGTACTGGGTAGCTAGCATTATTGAGATGGCATCTAACTAGCTAATTAGTACTAATATCCTGAGAGTGTACGTGACATTTCAGCTTAAGCTAAGTGACTCTTTCTCTCTCTCCTAGTACTAGTACTAGTACTCAAGTATTAGTTGTGAAGCGAACGAGCACATAAGTTGCAGCACACAAGTCGCTGATGCCCTCCTCTGGTTCCTCTGCTCCTTGTCCAGATCGATCCTGCCGCCAGCGATGGAAAGATGCTGCTCCGCCGCTGCCTGATCTTCCGCTCTCTCTCTCCCCCCTGGTCCAAATCCCTAATTTTTCCCCAAGGATTCAACCCCAAACTTTCTAATCCCCTCTCAGATTTGTCGTGCAGGTTATGTTCTTGTTGGGGCTGCTCTTCCTCTGCTGCTCCAGATTGAACTCGCCGGCGCTGATGACCGCGGTGCCGCTGGGTGGTGCAGGTTAACGCTCAAGTGTGCAGCCATGGAGCAGATCGAGCATATGTGCAGGTTAGTGATGCCCTTGTTCCTCTCCCTATTTTTTTATGCTCAAGTTCTCAGATCTAGTAAATTAATTTAGTCTCATGTGCATGTGTGTGTACTGAACCAGTTCCTCCTGTGCAAGATGTTTGTGTAGTGATGCTGTACAAATACCTTGCTTCATTTTATTTTACTTATTTGAGGCTGTATCCCCTTTCTTTCTTATACTGTTACTTCCAAAAACAGAGATAGATGTTCTTGCTGTGATTTGTGTGCACGTATGGATCACTGGGATACTTTTGTATGTGCATCTGGGCTGGCTTCTTTGTGCTTGTGAATACTAAAGAAATGGCAGAAGAAGAAGAGCTCACCTTTCTTCTCTTGCTCCCTCTGTTGGTCCTACTAGTGTTGCTCCTACCTCCAGACCCCAGTCCAGTAGGCTAGCTTCTTGCTCTAGCCTGTCCCCTTCGATCTCCAATATTGCTCAGGTCACCATCTTCACTTATTGCTCTTGGATTCTTGTTGGTTGTAGGTAGAGAGATGAAGACGGTGGGGAAGACAAGCTGTTGGTTTGGCTATTTGGAAGAATGGAGATGAGTGAGGTCTTGGCAATGGCTTGCCCTGCTCTCTCCCCTCTTAATATCAGAAATCCATCTCCCCTGGCTGGTATGGCAGCCCATTCCCTTCTCCATTGTTCTCACAGGTGCTAGCTTCTAATTGGCTGAAGGTTGAAGCCCATACATAGACTATACTATTGACCAATTGACTATTAATATATTGTGCACGTGAGAGTGGTGGTTAGTGTGTCTCAACTGTGTCCTGTTGTCCTAGTTGACTCAAAGATATTTTGTGTTGGTCTAAGTTTGGTGTGGCATTGCTGTATAGATTAGCATAGTATGGTCTCCCTATACTTTTGTCCAAAGATTTGTAATACACTTGTACAACTGTACTGTTTGAGGTGTGTGAATATAAATATATATTTGAGTGGTTATGCTGGTTGAAGAAATCTGAAATGTATTTTCTTAATTTATTCTACTTAATTATCTAATTAAGGTGGAATTACTATGTGAAAATATACGGATCGTTACAAGGAGCCACTGCGTGAGCTAGTTACATCACGATTTGGACCATGTTCCCAACCTGCATGCGTTACATTGGTTAGCTGTCAGCAGCCACATGTTTACGTGGTTGACATCAACAAAAACTTCAAATTTTTGTGGACGTTCTATATCACATGGCAAGCACAATGGTAGCACCACACACACATTTCTCCCTGCGCACGTGTGGGATTTCCCCCTAATAACTAGCATGTTTGGTGAAATGTGTGAAGTCCTGCTACAACCAACAGAGAAGGAAAAACGCTACTGAACCTCAATTTGAGATAAATGGAACCAATTTAGCCCATACTATGTCACCACCCATTTCTTTTATAAGATCGTCGTGTGTGCGTGCGTGTGGTGCTTGTGTGTGTGTTCAGTGTGCTCGTGCCATGGGTATGTCTTTTTCTTTATTTTTTGAATAAATCAGAAGTTCATACATACAAAAAATCAAAGTCCAAATATCTTCGGTATATGTTCTGAAAAAGCTCGGCAGTTATTTCACCATCTCTAAAAAACAAAAAAAAAACATGAAGTTTGAATTTTGAAAAATAGAGAAGTTCAAAAATCAAAAAAACACTTTCAACGTTTCTATAATTAAAAACTCTAGACGTTCATATTATTACAAAACTAGGATATTTCTATTACTAAAATAAATAAACTAAGAAGTCCAAATTACAAAAATAGAGAAGTTCGATATTTATAAAAACTCAGATTTTCCTTGTTACTAAAGAATAAAAATGACGATGTTCAAATTAAAAAAGATGAGTAGTTCGATGTATACGGTTCAATTTACAAAAAAAATGTTTGATGCTTATTTAAAAACATATTTCCTTTCTAAGAATGTGACTAATAAGTTGAAATTAAAATAACAGAGAAGTTCGAAGTATATAAATAATTCAGATTTTTTGCAAGAAGTTCGCGTGCACCTTTGTGCATGGTTCAGGATTTATATTGCGGGACGTCCGACCTCCAATTACATGTTTTAAAATGGAAAAAATGACGTCCGACATTCAATTGCGTGTAATTTGACGTATACACAAAATGCGAAGGAGTTCATATTGAAAACAACAAGAAGTTCAAGTACTGCAAGGAATGTATTTTAGGTGAGAATAAAAGTATAGAAAAATAAAATCTTGAAAGGTTTGTCGAAAAAAGTTCAAGTGCTCTATCTGGGGAAGTTCAAAAATTCTTGCAAGAGAGGTTCACCTTGTATTCCCATGTTTAAAAACACAAAAAAGAAATTGTTTTTTTGCGTTTTAAAATAATTCTCTCAATCCACAAAGAAGTTCAGTTATTATTTGGGAACAATTTGATTTCAAAAAAGAAAAACAAAAATTCAAATTATAAAAATGGAAAAAGTTCATGTACTACATGCTGTGTGTTTAATATGAGACAATGAATAAAAAAGTAAGGTCCAAATTTTTTGTCGTTATAAATTCAAGTCCTCAGTTGAAGAAAGTTAAAAAAAATATTATGAGAGAGGTTTGTACAAAAAGACTATCATTTGTGTAACACTGACGAATGGATGAGAAAAATTACAAACGAAAATACGTCATAGAAGTTCAACGTGAAAACAACAGAAGTTCAACTACTACATTGAATGAATTTCAGATGAAAAACTTTTAAAACCGTCGCGAGTATGAAAAATTGATTAACACGAGAAAGTTGTGTGTTTACAACAGCTTTCCACCTGTATGCCTCCTGCTCAATTACGGTGAGTGAATGGAGAGCTACGAGCAAAAAATCCCATGAAAAATAGAGTGAAGTTCACGTAGACATGCCGAGAAGTTCAAGTTCTTCATGCAGTGCATTTTCGAAGAATCTGTTTCGCGATAAAGGCAGAATGAAAGATCTCGCCATTTTCAAAATAACTTGAAAACGGCTAGGAATCAAAGAAACCCATCAACATGAAAAAGTTTCGCATTTTTTGTAGCTTTTCAACGGTAAATTATTTGCCCAATCCGATAAAATTTGTAGAAACTACAGCCAAAAAACGTCTTTAGCCATTTTCAAAATTGACTTAAAACCGCAAGGAATTGGAAGAAGTAATAGATACAAAAAAGTTTTGCATTTTCTCAAGCTTTCCAACGCCTTATCATTTACTGCATTCGGACACGGTTCAAAAATTAGCTCGAAAATACAAATTCGCTAGAAGTTGTATCATTTTCTAAATTTCTTAAACCATTCAAAATTAGAAAAAACTTTCAACATGAAAAAGTAGCGCATTTTCATAAACTTTCCAACGCTATATCATTTGCCTCAATTGGATTAGCCGTTTAGAAATGCCATCAAAAATACAAACTCAACTATTCAGTTTGCAAAATTTTATGATTTTCCAAATTACTCTTTAACCATAAGGAATTACAGAAAACTATCAACATGTGGAAGGAGCAGTTTTACAGCAGCTTTCCAACCCATATTATTTGCCTCATTCCGATAAACGGTCTAGAAATGCGATCAAAAATACGATTCATGTTTTTTTATGAAGGAAAAACAGTTTTCAAAACTGCTCTTAAACCGCTTACATTTTGACAAAAAATCAACTTGGGTCATGATAGTCGTGTCCATAGCTTTCCAACCGTATATCGCAATCCTCATTTGGACACTTTTTAGCTGAAGTTCAACCTAGTACTCGGGGAAGGTCAGGCGCGTTACTCGGGAAGTTCATGTTGTGATCAAAATATTATTCTGATCCCGTGATTAGAATAGTGTTTATACATATAAACTAATATAAATATATATAATATATTTAGAAGGGAAACATAAGTTGGACCTGGTGTTCCTATTCTTATATAGAAAAATAGAACAGACCTCTGTGTTTTCTTCAAAAAAATGCATAAGTTGTGCTGCGGATGTTTCAGGAAAAATAAAACCTAGGATTGGAGGTCCATAAGTCGGTCGATACATGATGGCCCTCAAGAAAATACAAACCAGTATGTCGTGGGCTGCGCATGTTAAAAAAGAAAGATAAGTTGTTTCTTGTGTGGCACCCTCCCCACATATATATAGGTGTGGGAGGGGAGGAGGCAGCCCTAGGGCGCCTCCAATAGGGCTGGCGGACACCCTCGGGTTTAGTTGTGCGCCCCCCGTCCATATAATGCACAAGGGAGAAGGGAAGGGGGGAGGCGCCCCTTCTCTTTCCTTTCTCCCTTCCCGAGATATGGTAGGAGGAGGTGGCGCCTCCCCCTTCCATCTAATTGGGCATGGCTGCCTTAGGGGGGCACATCAGCCCATGTGGGCTAGTCTATTCCCTCTACATGGCCCAATAAGGCCCAATACTCTCTCGGTGCCTCCGGAACCCCATCTGATATTCCGATAACTTTCCGGTGCATTCCGAAACCATTCCGGAGACCAAATAGTATCGTCCTATATGTCCATCTGTACCTCCAGACCATCCCGGAGCTCCTCGTCATGTCTGTGATCTCATTTGGGACTCCGAACAACATTCGGTCACCAAACCACATAACTCATATAATACCAAATCGACATCGAATGTTAAGCGTGTTGACCCTACGGGTTCGAGAACTATGTAGACATGACCGAGACATCTCTCCGACTAATAACCAATAGCGGAACCTGAATGCCCATATTGGCTCCTACATATTCTACGAAGATCTTTATCGGTCGAACCGTTATGACAACATACATAATTCCCTTTGTCTGTCGGTATATTACCGTGAAATTTTGTACATTGTTTCCGTGAGCATGAAGACAAGTGCTCAAGGTCGACCCTCACTTCTTCAATGCATAACTTTCCAATCACTTCTCTTTTTGAAAAACTTTTTTAGGCATGAGAGGCAAGTAAATATTTTTTGGTATTTTCATTCTTTTAATTTTTTTTGTATGTTTCACCCACAACTAAACATAAACAAAAAGGAAAAACAAAATCTACTTAGTGAAGAAAGCAAACAAGCACACACGAGAATATCAACCCCACGCTATTGCTCCCCGGCAACGGCGCCAGAAAAGAGCTTGATAATCCCCAAGTGCAGGGGATCATCGTAGCAATTCGCAAAGGTGGAAGTGATAAGTATGGAGTGTCGAACCCACAAGGAGCCAAAGGTAAGATCAATATTATCTCAAGCCCTATCTGCCACTGATACGACTCTACATGCACCGAGCGTTTGCTTCCAACTAGAAACAAGAAATAAAACTGTGTTGTGGGTATAAAGAGGATAACTTTGTATGATATCGGAGAGCTAAAATATAAAAGTAGGTGCTGTTATCAAAAAGTTAGAATATATTACTAAATAATATAAATAGCGAGTGTGGAATAATGGTGGATCGGTGTGCGGAATTGTCCTAGGCAATTGTTAACAAGACCGATAGTCGTCATTGCAATTTCATGTGAGGGAGAGGCATAAGCTAACATACTTTCTCTACTTGGATCATATGCACTTATGATTGGAACTCTAGAAAGTGTCCGCAACTACTAAAGATCATTAAGGTAAAACCCAACCATAGCATTAAAGCATCAAGTCCTCTTTATTCCCATACGCAACAACCCCCTTACTCGGGTTTGTGTTTCAGTCACTCACCAACCCACTATAAGCGAATCATGAACGTATTGCAACACCCTACAGTGGGAATCCCTCATGCTTGCGCGATACGGAGGGCACCATAGGACAACACCAAAATAAAACATACAACTCGTACCAATCTAGACCATCAATCAACCCAAGGACAAAAGATATCTACTCAAAACATCATAGGATGGCAACACATCATTGAATCAAAATATGCGACATAAAGCACCATGTTCAAGTAGGGATTACAGCGGGGTGCGGGAGAGTGGACCGCGTCAAAGAGATGAGGATGGTGATGATGATGGTGATGTTGATGAAGATGATCACCGCGGCGATGATTCCCCTCCCGATGACACTCCGGTGCCACCAAGAGAGAGGAGGAGAGGTTCTCCCCCTTGTGCTTCCTCCTCCATGGCTTTCCCCCTCTGGTCCTTGGCCTTCATGGCGATGATGGCCCCTCCGAGATCCTCCTCCATGGCCTCCGGTGATGATGGCCCCCTCCGGCAGGGTGCCGGAGAGGGCCTAGATTGATTTCTCGTGGCTATAGAGGCTTGCGGCGGCGGAACTTCCGATCTAGGTTATTTCCCGAAGGTTTCTGTATTTATAGGAATTTTTTTGCGTAGGTTTCACGCCTGGGGGGTCTCCGGGCTGTCCACGAGATAGGGGGCGCGCCCTGGGGGGTGGGCGCACCCCCCACCCTCGTGGGCAGTCCGGAACTCTTCTGGCCCAACTCCGATGCTCCGTGGTCTTCTTTTGGTCCATAAAAAATCATCAAAAATTGGCATGTCAATTGGACTCCGTTTGGTATTCCTTTTCTGTAAAACTCAAAAACAAGGAGAAAACAGAAACTGGCACTGGGCTCTAGGTTAATAGGTTAGTCCCAAAAATCATATAAAATGGCATATAAATGCATATAAAACATCATAGATGGATAATATAATAGCATGAATACTTCATAAATTATAGATACGTTGGAGACGTATCAGCATCCCCAAGCTTAATTCTTGCTCATCCTCGAGTAGGTAAAAGATAAAAGAAATAATTTATGAAGTGTGAATGCTAGCAGGTGCACAAGTTTGATCAATGATAATTTCAATCACCTTTTCTAGCATAAATATGTGTCATAATAGTAGCTTATCTCATAAAACTTTTCATGATTAAGTAACAATCTATTCACAATGTCAAGTATGCTTCAAAAACTTCATTGAGAACTAACAAACTATAATCTCAGTCATTGAAGCAATTGCAATTTATCATAACATCAGAAAGAGTCAAGAATAGAGCTTTTCAGCAAGTCCACATACTCAACTATCATTTAGTCTTCTACAATTGCTAACACTCACGCAATACTTGTGGTTATGGAGTTTCAGCCGAACAGTGAGAAAGATAGGGGCTTATTGTGTTGCCTCCCAACGTATTCACCTTTAGGTGATGTCAACAATAATAGCCCATGCTAACTTACATCCAATTGGATATATATATCATGATCTTTCAAACACGAGGAGCTTGCCAAAGGATAAAATGAAAAAGGGAAAGGTGAGGATCACCTTGACTCAAGCATAAAGTAAAAACATAAAGTAAAAGATAGGCCCTTCGCAGAGGGAAGCAGAGGTTGTCATGTGTGTTTAGGGTTGGATGCATAAAATCTTAATGCAAAAGAACGTCACTTTATATTGCCCCTTGTATGTGGACCTTTATTATGCAGTCCGTCGCTTTTATTGCTTCCACAACAAGATCGTACAAAGCTTATTTTCTCTGCACTAATAAGTCATACATATTTAGATAGCAATTTTTATTGCCTACAACATGACAACTTACTGAAGGATCTTACTCAATCCATAGGTAGGTATGGTGGACTCTCATGGCAAAACGGGGTTTAAGGATATTTGGAAGCACAAGTAGTATTTCTACTTGGTGCAAGGAATTTGGCTAGCATGAGGGGGAAAGGCAAGCTCAACATATTTGGAAGGTCAATGATAATATACTTTAACTGAGATGTGAGAAAACATAAACCATTACGTTGTCTTCCTTGTACAACGTCAACTCTTTTAGCATGTCATACTTAATGAGTGCTCCCAATCATAAAAGATGTCCAAGATAATATATTTGTATGTGAACCTCTCTTTCCTTATTACTTCCTATTAATTGCAACGATGACCAAAACTATGTTTGCCAACTCTCAACAACTTTTATGCCTCATACTCTTTATATGTGAAGTCATTACTATCCATGTTATAAGCATATGAAACATATAGGAATTCAGATTTATGACATTCAATTCATTCCCCCATTTACTCATAGGATATACATGAAGCACATGAGTAAATGACAAACTACTTCAAAAGATATGAGTGAAGAACACTGAGTAGTCAAATAATTAACTAGCCATGGGAGGGTTCTGATACGTCTCCGTCGTATCTACTTTTCCAAACACTTTTGCCATTGTTTTGGACTCTAACTTGTATGATTTGAATGGAACTAACCCGGACTGATGCTGTTTTCAGCAGAATTGCCATGGTGTTGTTTTATGTGCAGAAAATAGAAGTTCTCGGAACGACCTGAAACTCCACGGAACATCTTAGAAAAAACAATAAAAAATCCTCGCCAAAGATGAAGACCAGGGGGCCCACACCCTACTCACGAGGGTGGGCCCCCCCCCCCCTGGGCGCACCCCCTACCTCGTGGGCCCCCTGGTGGCCCTCCGACGCCAACTCCAACTCCATATATTGGCTTTCGGGGAGAAAAAAATTAAAGAGAAGAAATCATTGCGTTTTACGATACGGAGCCGCCGCCAAGCCCTAATCTCTCTCAGGAGGGCTGATGTGGAGTCCGTTCGGGGCTCCGGAGAGGGGGATTCGTCGCCGTCGTCATCATCAACCATCCTCCATCACCAATTTCATGATGCTCACCGCCGTGCGTGAGTAATTCCATCGTAGGCTTGTTGGACGATGATGGGTTGGATGAGATTTATCGTGTAATCGAGTTAGTTTTGTTAGGGTTTGATCCCTAGTATCCATTATGTTCTGAGATTGATGTTGCTATGACTTTGCTATGCTTAATGCTTGTCACTAGGGCCCGAGTGCCATGATTTCAGATCTGAACCTATTATGTTTTCATGAATATATGTGTGTTCTTGATCCTATCTTGCAAGTCTATAGTCACCTACTATGTGTTATGATTCGGCAACCCCGAAGTGACAATAATTGGGACCACTCCTGGTGATAACCATAGTTTGAGGAGTTCATGTATTCACTATGTGCTAATGCTTTGTTCCGGTTCTCTATTAAAAGGAGGCCTTAATATCCCTTAGTTTCCAATAGGACCCCGCTGCCACGGGAGGGTAGGACAAAAGATGTCATGCAAGTTCTTTTCCATAAGCACGTATGACTATATACGGAATACATGCCTACATTACATTGATGAACTGGAGCTAGTTCTGTGTCACCCTATGTTATGACTGTTACATGATGAACCGCATCCGGCATAATTATCCATCGCTAATCCGGTGCCTACGAGTTTTCCATATACTGGTTCTCGCTTATTTACTTTTCCGTTGCTACTGTTACAATCACTACAAAATACCAAAAACATTACTTTTGCTATCTTTACTTTTTTTACCGTTACCACCACTATCATATTACTTTGCTACTAAACACTTTGCTGCAAATACTAAGTTTCAAGGTGTGGTTGAATTGACAACTCAACTGCTAATACTTGAGAATATTCTTTGGCTCCCCTTGTGTCGAATCAATAAATTTGGGTTGAATACTCTACCCTCGAAAACTATTGTGATCCCCTATACTTGTGGGTTATCAAGACCTTTTTCTGGCGCCGTTGCCGGGGAGGCTCATGCAAGCAAGTCAACTATACCAAGTACCCGTCGCAATCCCTATCTCTCGCATTACATTATTTGCCATTTGCCTCTCGTTTTCCTCTCCCCCACTTCACCCTTGCTGTTTTATTCGCCCTCACTTTCCCAATCTCCTCCTCTCTTTCCCGTTTGCCTTTTCTCGTTGCCTTTCTGTTTGCTTGTGTGTTGGATTACTTGTTGCCATGGCGCAAGGTAATACCAAATTGTGTGACTTCTCGAATACCAATAATAATGATTTCCTTAGTACTCTGATTGCTCCTCTTAATAATGATGAGTCTTGCGAAATCAATACCGCTTTGCTGAATCTTGTTATGAAAGATCAATTCGCCGGCCTTCCTAGTGAAGATGCCGCTACTCATCTAAACAATTTTGTTGATTTGTGTGATATGCAAAAGAAAAAAGATACGGATAACAATATTGTCAAATTGAAGTTATTTCCGTTTTCTCTTAGAGATCGTGCTAAAGTTTGGTTTTCGTCTTTGCCTAAAAATAGTATTGATTCTTGGAACAAGTGCAAAGATGATTTTATCTCTAAGTATTTTCCTCCCGCTAAGATCATCACTCTTAGGAACGACATCATGAATTTTAAACAACTTAATCATGAGCATGTTGCCCAATCTTGGGAAAGAATGAAATTGATGCTTCGCAATTGCCCTACTCATGGTTTGAATTTATGGATGATCATACAAATTTTTTATGCCGGATTGAATTTTGCTTCTAGAAATCTTTTAGATTCGGCCGCGGGAGGCACGTTTATGGAAATTACATTAGGAGATGCTACAAAATTGCTTGATAATATTATGGCTAATTATTCTCAATGGCACACCGAAAGATCTTCTAGTAAAAAAGTGCATGCTATAGAAGAAATCAATGTTTTGAGTGAAAAGATGGATGAACTTATGAAGATGTTTGCTCCTAAAAATACTCCTCTTGATCCCAATGATATGCCTTTGTCTACTTTGCTTGAGAATAATAATGAATCTATGGATGTGAATTTTGTTGGAAGGAATAGTTTTGGAAACAACGCATATAGAGGGAATTTTAATCCTAGGCCTTATCCTAGTAATCCTTCTAATAATTATGGAAATTCCTACAACAACTCTTATGGAAATTTTAATAATATGCCCTCTGAATTTGATAATAGTGTTCAAGAGTTTATGAATTCACAAAAGAATTTTGATGCTTTGCTTGAAGAGAAATTGCTTAAAGTTGATGATTTGGCTAGGAACATTGATAGAATTTCTCTTGAAATTGATTCTTTAAAGCTTATATCTATTCCTCCTAAGCATGATATCAATGAGTCTCTCAAAGCCATGAGAATTTCCATTGATGAGTACAAGGAAAGAACCGCAAGGATGCGTGCTTCCAAAGATGCCTTTATTAAAGCGTGTTCTTCCAATTCCTATGAAAATCAAGATGAAGATCTAAAAGTTATTGATGTGTCCCCCATTAAATCTTTGTTTTGCAATATGAATCTTGATGAAACTGAATATGATCTTCCTTTACCTAGAAGGCGTTCTAAGAATTTGGAGTTTCTAGATCTTGATGATGAAATTGATGAAAGTGGGATTGAAAGAAATAAAAACCTAGATGTTGCTAAACCCACTATTTTGGATCTCAAGGAATTTAATTATGAAAATTGCTCTTTGATTGGTTGTATTTCCTTGTTGCAATCCATGCTAGATTCTCCTTATGCTTATAGTCAAAATAAGGCCTTTACCGAACACATTGTTGATGCCTTGATGCATTCTTGTGAAGAAAAACTTGAGTTGAAAGTTTCTATCCCTAGAAAACTCTATGATGAGTGGGAACCTACTATTAAAATTAAAATTAAAGATTATGAGTTTCATGCTTTGTGTGATTTGGGTGCTAGTGTCTCTACTATTCCCAAAACTTTCTGTGATTTGCTAGATTTCCGTGATTTTGATGATTGCTCTCTAAACTTGCATCTTGCGGATTCCACAATTAAAAAACCTATGAGAAGAATTAATAATGTTCTTATTGTTGCAAATAGGAATTATGTGCCCATAGATTTTATCGTTCTTGATATAGATTGCAATCCTTCATGTCCTATTATTCTTGGTAGACCTTTCCTTAGAACAATTGGTGCAATTATTGATATGAAGGAAGGAAATATTAGATTCCAATTTCCCTTGAAGAAGGGTATGGAACAATTCCCTAGAAAGAAAATAAAATTACCATATGAATCTATCATGAGAGCCACTTATGGATTGCCTACCAAAGATGGCAATACCTAGATCTATCCTTGCTTTTATGCCTAGCTAGGGGCGTTAAACGATAGCGCTTGTTGGGAGGCAACCCAATTTTATTTGTGTTTTTTTGTTTTTGCTTCTGTTTAGGAATAAATAATCCATCTACCTTCTGTTTGGATGTGGTTTTATGTTTTAATTAGTGTTTGTGCCAAGTAGAACCTATAGGATAACCTACGATGATAGTTGATTTGATTCTGCTGAAAAGCAGAAACTTTGCACGCACGAATATAATTTTGTTAAATCACAGGAACGTGCTTTTGCGTTGACTCTTTTTGCTTCTGTTCAATAAACAAATTGTCCAGGACTCTCTATTTTGGTAGAATTTTTAGAGTTCCAGAAGTTTGCGTTAGTCACAGATTGCTACAGACTCTTCTGTTTTTGACAGATTCTGTTTTACGTGTGTTGTTTGCTTATTTTGATGAATCTATGGCTAGTAAAATAGTTTATAAACCATAGAGAAGTTGGAATACAGTAGGTTTAACACCAATATAAATAAAGAATGAGTTCATTACAGTACCTTAAGTAGTTCTTTGTTTTCTTTCTCTAACGGAGCTCACGAGATTTCTGTTGAGTTTTGTGTTGTGAAGTTTTCTAGTTTTGGGTGAATTCTTTTGATGGATTATGGAACAAGGAGTGGTAAGATCCTAAGATTTGGGATGCCCATGGCGCCCCCAAGATAATACAAGGACACCAAAAATTCAAAGCTTGGGGATGCCCCGGAAGGCATCCCCTCTTTCGTCCACTTCCATCGGTAATTTACTTGGAGCTATATTTTTATTCACCACATGATATGTGTTTTGCTTGGAGCGTCTTGTATTATTTGTGTATTTGCTTGTTAGTTTACCACAATCATCATTGCTGTACACACCTTTTTAGAGAGCCACACATGAATTGGAATTTGTTAGAATACTCTACGTGCTTCACTTATATCTTTTGAGTTTGATAGATTTGCTCATAGTGCTTCACTTATATCTTTTGAGCATGATAATTTTTGCTCTAGTGCTTCACTTATATCTTTTAGAGCACGATGGTGGATTTGTTTTAAAGAAACTATTGATCTCTCATGCTTCACTTAGATTATTTTGAGAGTCGTTAATAGCATGGTAATTCGCTAAATGTTAATATACTTGGTGTTCAAGATATGTGAAACTTTCTTTTGAGTGCGTTGAATACTAAGATAAGTTTGATGCTTGATTATTGTTTTGAGATATGAAGATGGTGATATTAGAGTCATGCTAGTTAAGTAGTTGTGAATTCAAAGAATACTTGTGTTGAAGTTTGTGATTCCCGTAGCATGCACGTATGGTGAACCGTTATGTGATGAACTCGGAGCATGATTTATTTATTGATTGTCTTCCTTATGAGTGGCGGTCGGGGACGAGCGATGGTCTTTTCCTACCAATCTATCCCCCTAGGAGCATGCGCGTAATACTTTGCTTTGATAACTTCTAGATTTTTGCAACAAGTATATGAGTTCTTTATGACTAATGTTGAGTCCATGGATTATACACACTTTTTCCCATCCTTCCACCTTTGCTAGCCTCTCTAATACCACGCACTTTTCGTCGATATCATACACCCACCATATACCTTCCTCAAAACAGCCACCATACCTACCTATCATGCATTTCCATAGCCATTCCGAGATATATTGCCATGCAACTTTCCACCGTTCCGTTTATTATGACACGCTCCATCATTGTCATATTGCTAGCATGATCATGTAGTTGACATCATATTTGTGGCAAGGCCACCGTTCATAATTCTTTCATACATGTCACTCATGATTCATTGCATATCCCGGTACACCGCCAGAGGCATTCATATAGAGTCATACTTTGTTCTAAGTATCAAGTTGTAATTGTTGAGTTGTAAGAAAAATAAAAGTGTGATGATCATCATTATTAGAGCATTTTCCCAAGTGAGGAAAGGATGATGGAGACTATGATTCCCCCATAAGTCAGGATGAGACTCCGGACGAAAAGAAAAAAAAGAGGCCGAAAAAGGGAAGAGAAAGGCCCAAAAAAATGAGAGAAAAAGAGAGAAGGGACAATGATACTATCCTTTTACCACACTTGTGCTTCAAAGTAGCACCAAGATCTTCATGATAGAGAGTCTCTCATTTTGTCACTTTCATATACTAGTGGGAATTTTTCATTATAGAACTTGGCTTGTATATTCCAATTATGGGCTTCCTAAAAATGCCCTAGGTCTTCGTGAGCAAGCAAGTTGGATGCACACCCACTTAGTTTTTTTGTAAAGCTTTCATATACTTATAGCTCTAGTGCATCCGTTGCATGGCAATCCCTACTCACTCACATTGATATCTATTGATGGGCATCTCCATAGCCCGTTGATACGCCTAGTTGATGTGAGACTATCTTACCTCTTTTTATCTTCTCCACAACCACCCTTCTATTCCACATATAGTGCTATATCCATGGATCACGTTCATGTATTGCGTGAAGATTGAAAAAGTTTTGAGAATGTCATAAGTATGAAACAATTGCTTGGCTTGTCATCGGGGTTGTGCATTATTTAAATATTTTATGTGGGGAAGATGGAGCATATCCAGACTATATGATTTTGTAGGGATAACTTTCTTTGGCCATGTTATTTTGAGAAGACATGATTGCTTTGATTAGTATGCTTGAAGTAGTATTATTTTTTATGTCAATATGAACTTTTGTCTTGAATCTTTCGGATCTGAATATTCATATCACAATTAAGAAGATTTGCATTGAAATTATGCCAAAGTATCACTCCGCATCAAAAATTCTTTTTTTATCATTTACCTACTCGAGGACGAGCAGGAATTAAGCTTGGGGATGCCTGATATGTCTCCAACGTATCTATAATTTTTGATTGCTCGATGCTACTTTATCTACTGTTTTGGACTATATTGGGCTTTATTTTCCACTTTTATATTATTTTTGGGACTAACCTATTAACCGGAGGCCCAGCCCAGAATTGCTGTTTTTTTGCCTATTTCAGTATTTCGAAGAAACGGAATATCAAACGGAGTCCAAACGGAATAAAACCTTCGGGAACGTGATTCTCTCACCGAACGTGATCCAGGAGACTTGGACCCTACTCCAAGAAGTGCCAGAGGCGGTCACGAGGGTGGAGGGCGCGCCCCCCTACCTCGTGGGCCCCCTGTTGCTCCACCGGCGTACTCCTTCCTCCTATATATACCTACGTATCCCCAAACGATCAGAACAGGAGACAAAAACCTAATTCCACCATCGCAACCTTATGTATCCACGAGATCCCATCTTGGGGCCTGTTCTGGAGCTCCGCCGAAGGGGGCATCCACCATGGAGGGCTTCTACATCAACACCATAGCCCCTCTAATGAAGTGTGAGTAGTTTACTTTAGACCTTCGGGTCCATAGCTAGTAGCTAGATGGATTCTTCTCTCTTTTTGGATCTCAATACAATGTTCTCCCCTCTCTCGTGGAGATCTATTCGATTTAATCTTCTTTTTGCGGTGTGTTTGTTGAGACCGATGAATTGTGGGTTTATGCTCCAACTTATCTATGGAAAATATTTGAATCTTCTCTGAATTCTTTTATGTATGATTTAGTTATCTTTGCAAGTCTCTTCGAATTATCCTTTTTGGTTTGGCCAACTAGATTGGTAGTTCTTGCAATGGGAGAAGTGCTTAGCTTTGGGTTCAATCTTGCGGTGTTCTTACCGAGTGACAGAAAGGGTTGCAAGACACGTATTGTATTGTTGCCATCGAGGATAACAAGATGGGGTTTTTATCATATTGCATGAATTTATCCCTCTACATCATGTCATCTTGCTTAAGGCGTTACTCTATTTTTAACTTAATACTCTAGATGCATGCTGGATAGCGGTCGATGAGTGGAGTAATAGTAGTAGATGCAGAATTGTTTCGATCATACTTGTTCGAGGTGATGCCTATATACATGATCATTGCCTAGATATACTCATAACTATGCTCAATTTTGTCAATTGCTCAACAGTAATTTGTTCACCCACCGTAGAATATCTATGCTCTTGAGAGAAGCCACTAGTGAAACCTATGGCCCCCGGGTCTATTCTCATCATATCAATCTCTATCTCTTTATTTACTTGCTTTGCTTTTACTTTGCTTTTTACTTTTTACTTTGCATCTATCTATCAGAAATACCAAAAATATTATTTATCATCTCTATCAGATCTCACTCTCGTATGTGACCGTGAAGGGATTGACAACCCCTAATCACGTTGGTTGCGAGTAGCTATCGTTTTGTGTAGGTACGAGGGACTTGTGCATGGTCTCCTACTGGATTGATACCTTGGTTCTCAAAAACTGAGGGAAATACTTATGCTACTTTGCTGCATCACCCTCTCCTCTTCGGGGAAATCCAACGCAGTGCTCAAGTGATAGCAAGAAGAATTTCTGGCACCATTGCCGGGGAGCATAGCTCTATTCTTTGAGTCACTTGGGATTTATATCTGCTGGACACTATGAAGAACTTGAAAGACGATCGAACTACTATTTTGCCCTCAACTACGAGGGGAGGTAAGGAACTGCCATCTAGCCTTGCACTAGATTCTCCTTCTGTTATAAGTAAGCTTGCGACACCTAAACCTGCTACTGCTATGAATTCTGATATGTCGCATGATATTGATGATGCCACTTCTGCTATGCATGATACTTATGATGAAACTACTTCTATGCTTGATAATACTGTGCCCCTTGGTGAATTTCTTGATGAGCAAATTGCTAGGTCTAGAGAAAGAGAAATTATTGAACCTGGATATGATGATGATAGTGATGATGAAAATATGCCTTCTATTCCTGAGGATTATCTTTTTGATGCAGAATCTTCTGCAGCTATTTTTGCTTGCCAGGATAGATATGAGCTTAAGAGGTTGCTAGTTAAATGGAGTAAAGAATCTTTTAGAGATAGAATGAGACCCGACCCTGCTTTTGCGACTTCACCTATTTGTGTTCCTGATAAGGATTGTTATGATTTTTCTGTTGATCCAGATATAATTACTTTGGTTGAATCTGATCCTTTTTATGGCTATGAATCTGAAACTGTTGTGGCACATCTTACTAAGTTAAATGATATAGCTGCCCTGTTTACTAATAATGAGAGATCGCTCTACCTTTATTTACTCAAAATATTTCCGTTCTCAATAAAGGGTGATGCTAAGATATGGTTTAATTCTCTTGATCCTGGTTGTGTGCAAAGTCCCCAGGATATGATTTATTACTTCTCTGCTAAATATTTCCCCGCTCACAAGAAACAAGCTGCTTTGAGGGAAATATACAACTTTGTGCAAATTGAAGAAGAGAGTCTCCCACAAGCTTGGGGGAGGCTTCTCAAGTTACTTAATGCTTTGCCTGATCATCCTCTTAAGAAACCGGAAATACTTGATATCTTTTATAATGGACTAACTGATGCTTCCAGAGATTACCTGGATAGTTGTGCTGGTTCCCTTTAAAGGGAAAGAACACCAGATGAAGCTGAAATTCTATTGAACAATATGTTGACAAATGAAAATAATTGGGCACCTCCTGAGCCACCTACTGAGCCAGTTCCAGAGCCAATTACTGAGCCTATTCCCAAACCAACTCCGGAGAAGAGAGGTGTTCTATTTCTCAGTCCCGAAGATATGCAAGAGGCAAAGAAATCTATGAAAGAAAAATGTATTAAAGCTGAAGATGTTAAGAATTTACCTCCTATTGAAGAAATACATGGTCTTAATTCACCGCCTGTTGAAGAAGTATATGATCTCAATTACTTATTTACTGAAGAACCTCCCGATATCCCGACACAGGTAGTAAAGGTACATTCTCTCTATAGATATGATAAAGCTGAAGTCCCTCCTACTAAAATTGCTAGTCAGTGCTTGGATGAGTTTGATGACTTTATGTTTAAGCAAGATGACTTTAATGCTTATTTTGGTAGACAATTAAAACAGAATACTTTTATGATTAAACGATTGGGTGATTATATGGCTGATATTAGAGGTGAACTTAAACTTGTTAGCAAACATGCTTCTATGGTTACCACTCAAGTAGAACAAGTACTTAAAGCTCAGAAAGAAGTGCTTGATGAAATGAATAGTAAGAAAAATGATTATGCTGTTAGAGTGGCTACTAGAACTGGTAGAATGACTCAGGAACCTTTGTATCCTGAAGGCCACCCTAAGAGAATCGAGCAAGATTCTCAGAGAAATAATATTGGTGTACCTAGTTCTTCTAAGAGGAAGAAAAAGAAAAATGATAGGACTTTGCAAACTTCTAGTGAACCTATTGCTGAACCACCTGGGAATCCAAATGATATATCTATTTATGATGCTGAAACACAATCAGGTGATGAACATGAACCTAGTGATAACGTTAATGATAATGTTGATGCTCAACCTAGTAATGATAATGATGTAGAAGTTGAACCTGCTGTTGATCTTGATAGCCCACAATCAAAGAATCAACATTATGATAAAAGAGACTTCGTTGCTAGGAAACATGGTAAAGAAAGGGAACCATGGGTTCAGAAACCCATGTGTTTTCCTCCGAAACCATCCAAGAAGAAGGATGATGAGGATTTTGAGCGCTTTGCTGAAATGATTAGACCCATCTTTTTGCGTATGCGATTAACTGATGTGCTCGAAACAAATCCTTATGCTAAGTATATGAAGGATATCATTACTAATAAAAGAAAGATACCTGAAGCTGAAATTTCCACCATGCTTGCTAATTATACTTTTAAGGGTGGAATACCAAAGAAACTTGGAGATCCAGGAGTACCTACTATACCATGCTCCATTAAGAGAAATTATGTTAAAACTGCTTTATGTGATCTTGGAGCCGGTGTCAGTGTTATGCCTCTCTCTTTATATCGTAGACTTGACTTGAATAAGTTGACACCTACTGAAATATCTTTGCAAATGCCTGATAAATCAACTGCTATACATGTCGGTATTTGTGAGGATGTGCATGTTGTGGTTGCAAACGTTACTATTTTAACGGATTTTGTTATTCTTGATATTCCCGAGGATGATAGTATGTCTATTATTCTTGGAAGACCTTTCCTTAATACTGCAGGGGCTGTTATTGATTGCACCAAAGGCAATGTCACTTTTCTTTTTAATGGCAATGAGCACACGGTACATTTTCCGAGGAAACAACCTCAAGTTTATAGTATCAACTCTATTGGAAAAATTCCATCGAAATATTTGGAGGTTTTGAATTTCCTCTCCCTACTGTCAAGAAAAAGTATGATATTCTTATTGTTGGGGATTTTCATATCCCCGTTGAGGTAACTTAGTGTTATTCGAAATTTCTCCGGTTCCATGATTATTCGGAATGAGTTTGTTAACAAGACTTGATCAACCTTGTTAGTGGGTTCATTTTGATGATCACGAGATGGATGAAACTAGAAGCACAACCTTCTGTACCCTCTCTATATTTTCTATTATTTAGTAGAAATAAAGTAAAATAGAATTTTTTCTGTCTGTCTCCTGATTTATCCGTGCGATATAAAAATATCCCAAAAATAAAAGTCCTCAGAATGCCATGCCAATTTAATATGATTTTCTCGGGAATATTTGAGGATTTACTGTGCAAAAATTACCACAGGGGGAGCTGCCGCCTGGTCACGAGGGTGGAGGGCGCGCCCTACCCCCTGGGCGCGCCCCCCTGCCTTGTGGGCCCATGGTGGCCCTCCTCCACTTATCCCTGCACCCATCTTCTTCCTCTGCTTCACACAAACACGAAAAACCAACTCAAGCACGAATTCCAGCCCTCGTTGCTGTGATTTTCGATCTCCTTGCTCAAAGCACCTCTCGCAAAACTGCTTGGGGAGATTGTTCCTTGGTATGTGACTCCTCCATTGGTCCAATTAGTTTTTGTTCTAATGCTTTATTCATTGCAAATTTGTGCTGCATAGGTGACCATGTTCTTGAGCTTGCATGTCAAATTTATATGGTTCCAAGTAGTTCCAATGCTTTATATAGGCCCTAGGCACTTGTGGGAGTTGTTGCTATCAATTTTATTGAAGTTGGTTCACTTTTATTTGAAGTTACTAAAAATTTCAGATTGTTTCAGGAATAATGAAGAGACTTTTGAGGGGCTCGTCGAGCCGAAGCTCGAAGGAAAAACAAAAGGAAGAAGAGCAGAAGCCCAAATTTAATTTGCCTCGCACCGCGGAGGTCCGGCCATGTGAATGGCCTTCTGATGACTTCTTAAGGAGAGCTGGGATTATGAGGATTTCTATTTATTGATTGAGAATGCTGGCCTCACCAACTTTCTCCACGACCAACGTCATCAATATCTCTTACTCACAAATACTTTTGTGCAAAACTTCTACTTTTTCCCTAAGAAATCACCTCCAACAGTAGAGTTTCATTTATATGACGTTGTTAAAGAGATGACATTACCTGAATTCTGCGAGGTTTGCAGAATACCCTTTGAGGGCACCTTAGATGAACCCCACCGTCACGAAGTAGAAGCTTTTATTAACACTATCACTGTGGGAGAAACCAGAAAGGTTTCTGATGCAAGGATCACTAGCATACATTTTCCCGTTTTACGCTACTTTGCCTTATTTGCTAGTCGTTGCTTGATTGGACGCAGGAACTGTGGGAACCTTAGTATTCCTGATATTATTATTTTGTTCCATGGTTTATACCGCAATAACTCTGTTAGTATGGGTGGAATTGTTGCTAGACAGTTAAGTCTGAACCGTACTAAGGGCCCCATCTTTGGAGGCATTTATGCTTCACGCCTAGCTGAACATTTTGAAATACCTATTAGGCATGAGGAGAAAGAAGAAACATCACTGCCCCATGCTTATTTAGATTATAAGAGTATGATAGTGCATGACTTTCTTGTTAAGAGTCGCGAAGGGGAGCTCAAATACAAATTATACTTTGATAAACATCACCCTGAGACTATTACTTTGCCTGCCCCTTCTTTGTTTAATTTATCTGCAGGTCATCACATTGTTCCGTGGTCGACTGTTCAAGCCTATCGGAATCCTACACCAGCCCCGGAACCGGAGCCACAAGATGAGCCTCCACGACTATCTGTTTATTCTTGGGATCCAGAGGAGGTTGCCAGCCAGTGGCAGACGGAGCCTTCTTCGTCGCAGTATGACCCCAACTTCACCTACGGGTATCCGCCAGGCTATCCCTGGCAATAGACCAACTTAGGCCAAAAGCCTAAGCTTGGGGGAGTACGTATTTCCCACCGACATTACATTCATGTTCACAGACACTCACTGCTAGATGTCGGTGCTCATACTCTTTCACTGTAATATTCATGCTAGTTTATTTTCTTTTTCCTGCTTTCTTCTTGTGTGCTTAATAAACCTTAAGAAAAAACCAAAAAAATATTAGTAGTAGTTTATTTCTTTGCTGTAGTAATTAAAAAGAAAAACCCAAAAGTATTTCCCGTTCTTCTTCTGCTTGTTGGGAGCTTTCCCGTGTAAATAGTTTTTATTTCTTTTCCTTTCTTTGGGGGTTGAGAAGACCATATTGAAATTGCTTAGTGGCTCTTTTATGCATGATTGCTTATTTAACCTCAAGCCCATATTACTTGTCTTCTCTCTTGAATTGAATGCTTACAGATTCCAGCTTAGTCCAATGCACGTGCACTCTTATTATTATACACACCGTTCGGTCGTGCAAGTGAAAGGCAATAATGATGATATATGATGAACTTATTGGGATTAGAAAAGCTGGTATGAACTCGACCTCTCTTGTTTTTGTAAATATGATGATTCATCGTTCCTGAGTCAGCTATTATGAAGTAAACATATTTGCAATGACATTTAGAGATTATAGTTGCTTGTGCCATGCTTGATTAGCTATGAGTTATAATGGTTTACCTTGCGTGCCAACATGCTATTAGAATGATTATGATGTGGTATGATGGGATGGTATCCTCCTTTAAATGAATTGAGTGACTCGACTTGGCACATGTTCACGCATGTAGTTGAATCAAATCAACATAGCCTTCATGATATTTATGTTCATGGTGGATTATATCCTACTCATGCTTGTATTCGGTGTAAATTAATTTTAATGCATGTTTACGATTGTTGTCGCTCTCTCAGTTGGTCGCTTCCCAGTCTTTTGCTAGCCTTCATCTGTACTAAGCGGGAATACTGCTTGTGCATCCAAACCCCTTAAACCCCAAAGTCGTTCCATATGAGTCCACTATACCTACCTATATGCGGTATTTACCTGCCGTTCCAAGTAAATTTGTATGTGCCAAACTCTAAACCTTCAAATAAACATTCTGTTTTGCATGCTCGAATAGCTCATATGTCAACTAGAGCTGCCCTTATCTTCCGTGCTAGGCGGGTTATTCTCAAGAGGAGTGGACTCCGCTCCTCATTCACGAGAAAATGGCTGGTAACTGGGATGCCCAGTCCCACGCTTTATGTAAACTAAATCAAAATAACTACAAACAAAACTCTCCCTGGGACCCGTTGAATGTTGGAGGCACTCATTGTTTCGAGCAAGCCATGGATTGATGCTTGTGGAGGAGGGGGAGTATAAACTTTACCATTCTGTTTGGGAACCGCCTATAATTTGTTTAGCATGGAAGATATCGTTGTCTTTTAGTTGTTATGTTGACAATGAAAGTAATCCGCTCAAAATATAATTTATCTCTATTTCAAAACCGAGCTCTGGCACCTCTACAAATCCCTGCTTCCCTCTGCGAAGGGCCTATCTATTTACTTTTATGTTGAGTCATCACCCTTCTTATTAAAATCACCCGCTGGAGAGCACACTGTCGTTTGCATTTATTATTATTGGTTTATATTGGGTATGACTTGACTGGATCTCTTTTACCATGAATTACAATGTTTAGTCAGTCCTTGATCTTTAAAGGTGCTCTGCATTTATGTTTTGCGGTCTCAGAAAGGGCTAGCGAGATACCATTTCATTATATCATGTTATGATTATTTTGAGAAAGTGTTGTCATCCGAGTTTTATTATTATAGCTCGCTAGCTAATTATGCTATTGATATGAGTAATTGTGAGACCTACGTGTTATTGTGAGTATGGTTAGTTCATAATATTTGCTGAAACTTGAATGCTGGCTTTTCATGTTTACAACAACAAGAGCAAACAGAGTTTGTAAAAGTTTTTCTTTTTCTCTTTCAGTTTGTCAACTGAATTGCTTGAGGACAAGCAAGGGTTTAAGCTTGGGGAAGTTGATACGTCTCCGTCGTATCTACTTTTCCTAACACTTTTGCCCTTGTTTTGGACTCTAACTTGTATGATTTGAATGGAACTAACCCGGACTGACGCTGTTTTCAGCAGAATTGCCATGGTGTTGTTTTATGTGCAGAAAATAAAAGTTCTCGGAATGACCTGAAACTCCACGGAACATCTTAGAAAAAACAATAAAAAATCCTCGCCAAAGATGAAGATCAGGGGGCCCACACCCTGCTCACAAGGGTGGGGGGCGCCCCCCTGGGCGTGCTCCCCTATCTCGTGGGCCCCTTGGTGGCCCTCCGACGCCAACTCCAACTCCATATATTGGCTTTCGGGGAGAAAAAAATTAGAGAGAAGAAATCATCGCGTTTTACGATACGGAGCCACCGCCAAGCCCTAATCTCTCTCGGGCGGGCTGATCTGGAGTCCGTTCGGGGCTCCGGAGAGGGGGATTCGTCGCCGTCGTCATCATCAACCATCCTCCATCACCAATTTCATGATGCTCACTGCCGTGCGTGAGTAATTTCATCGTAGGCTTGCTGGACGGTGATGGGTTGGATGATATTTATCATGCAATGGAGTTAGTTTTGTTAGGGTTTGATCCCTAGTATCCATTATGTTGTGAGATTGATGTTGCTATGACTTTGCTATGCTTAATGCTTGTCACTAGGGCCCGAGTGCCATGATTTCAGATCTGAACCTATTATGTTTTCATGAATATATGTGTGTTCTTGATCCTATCTGGCAAGTCTATAGTCACCTACTATGTGTTATGATCCGGCAACCCCGAAGTGACAATAATCGGGACCACTCCCGGTGATGACCATAGTTTGAGTAGTTCATGTATTCACTATGTGCTAATGCTTTGTTCCGGTTCTCTATTAAAAGGAGTCCTTAATATCCCTTAGTTTCCAATAGGACCCCGCTGCCACGGGAGGGTAGGACAAAAGATGTCATGTAAGTTCTTTTCCATAAGCACGTATGACTATATACGGAATACATGCCTACATTACATTGATGAACTGGAGCTAGTTCTGTGTCACCCTATGTTATGACTGTTACATGATGAACCGCATCCAGCATAATTATCCATCGCTAATCCGGTGCCTACGAGTTTTCCATATACTGGTTCTCGCTTATTTACTTTTCCGTTGCTACTGCTACAATCACTACAAAATACCAAAAACATTACTTTTGCTGTCTTTACTTTTGTTACCGTTACCACCACTATCATATTACTTTGCTACTAAACACTTTGCTGTAGATACTAAGTTTCCAGGTGTTGTTGAATTAACAACTCAGCTGCTAATACTTGAGAATATTCTTTGGCTCCCCCTGTGTCGAATCAATAAATTTGGGTTGAATACTCTACCCTCGAAAACTGTTGCGATCCCCTATACTTTTGGGTTATCAGGTTCCTTTCTTATTCAAAATTTCAGATCCAATGATTTTATTCAAACAGCAAGTAAAATTGAAAATACGCTCCAAGCAAAACACATATCATGTGACGAATAAAAATATATCTCCGAGTAAGGTATACCGATAGTTTTGAAGACGAAAGAGGGGATGCCTTCTGGGGCATCCCCAAGCTTAGGCGCTTGAGTCTTCCTTGAATATTACCTTGGGGTGCCTTGGGCATCCCCAAGATTAGAGTCTTCCCACTCCTTATTCTCCTCCTATCGATATCTCACACAAAACTTGAAAACTTCAACCACACAAAACTTAATGGAACTTCGTGAGATAGGTTAGTATGATAAAGAGTAAACCATTCACTTTGGTGATGTAAAAGACAATGTTCATAATTTTTTTCACACAATCCCTACTGTACCATATCATTTCTACAATTTATATTGCGAAATATAAGCCATAGAAACTAGAAAACAAGCAAACTATGCGATGAAAACAGAATCTGTCAGAAACAGAACAGTCTGTAATGATCTGAACAATAACCATACTTCTGCTACTCCAAAAATTATGAAATAAATTGGCAGACGTGAGGAATTTGTCTATTAATCTTCTTCAAAAAGAATCAACTCAAAATCACTCTTCTGTAAGAAATGACAGCTAATCTCGTGAGCACAAAGTTTCTGTTTTTTACAGCAAGATCACATTAACTCTCACCCAAGTCTTCCCAAAGGTCTTACTTGGCACTTTATTGAAACAAAAGCTATAAAACATTATTACTACAGTAGCTTAATCATGTAGACAAACATAAACAGTAAGGGTAAAAATTGGGTTGTCTCCCAACAAACGCTTTTCTTTAATGCCTTTTAGCTAGGCATGATGATTTCAATGATGCTCACATAAAAGATAAGAGTTGAAACATAAAAAGAGCATCATGAAGAATATGACTAGCACATTTAAATCTAACCCACTTCCTATGCCTAGGGATTTTGTGAGCACACAATTTATAGGAACAAGAATCAACTAGCATAGGAAGGCAAAACAAGTTTAACTTCAAAACTTTAAGCACATAGAGAGGAAACTTGATATTATGGCAACTCCTACAAGCATATATTCCTCCCTCATAATAGTTTTCAGTAGCATCATGGATAACAACTTTGTTCTCATACTCAATTGGAACCTCTTCCGAAATAGTGGAATACTAACTAAAGTTGACACTCTTCCAAATCCACTTTCATAAATATCACACTAAGATTCAACACCCTCCAAGATAGTGGGATCACTAATTCCTAAAGTTGACACTCTTCCAAACCCACTTTAATTTATAGTATGATTCATACTCCAAAAGATATAAGTGAAGTTGATGGAGCATTCTACAATTAATATAGACTAACCAATGTCCAAGATCAAAATATATAAGTGATGTACACGAAGCATTCTATAAAACCACACTCAAACGATTTAAGTGAAGCACAAAGAGCAATTCTATAAGGTCATACTTAAAAGATATAAGTCAAGCACATGAAGTATTCTATAAGTCAATGAAGATCTATCTCATACTATCATGATTCTTAAATAAAAACACAAAGGACACAAATCATGTGAACAAAACAAAAACGGAGGTATACCGATATCTGTTGAAGAAGAAAGATGGGATGCCAACCGGGGCATCCCCAAGCTTAGATGCTTGAGTATCCTTTAAAATATTTACTTGGGGTGCCTTGGGCATCCCCAAGCTTGAACTCTTGTCTCTCTTTATTCTTCTCACATCGGTAACTCCTCGTTCTTCAAACACTTCATTCACAAAAACTTAAACAAAAACTTTGTGAGATCCGTTAGTGTAATAAAGCAAACTACCACCTTAAGGTACTGTAATTAACTTATTATTTATCTATATTGGTGTTAAACCTACTGTATTCCAACTTCTCTATGGTTCATACCCTTACATACTAGCCATAGATGCATCAAAATAAGCAAACAACACACGAAAAACAGAATCTGTCAAAACAGGACAGTCTGTAGTAATCTGGAAGTTTAGTAAACTTCTATAACTCCAAAAATTATGAAATAAATTTGACAATTTGAAAAATTTGTACAGAAGTAATGTTCAAAAAGTTTCAGACACATTTGACTTTCCAGAAAAAAAAAGTAAATCCATGCACTACAGCCAAAGTTTCTGTTTTTGTTCTGCACATAGTAAGGAAGCAATCTTATCATACTAAAACCAAAGCTTGGCACATTATTTTTATAATACAATGGATATATACAAGGGGATAATTATTTACAGAGAAACTTCCATGAAAAATTCTACATTGTTTCTGTGAGCAAGAACACAAGTGCTCAAGGTCGACCCTCACTTCTTCAATGCATAATTTTCCAATCACTTCTCTTTTTGAAAAACTTTTTTAGGCATGAGAGGCAAGTAAATATTTTTTGGTATTTTCATTATTTTAAATTTTTTTGTATGTTTCACCCACAACTAAACAGAAACAAAAAAGGAAAAACAAAATCTACTTAGTGAAGAAAGCAAACAAGCACAGACGAGAATATCAACCCCACGCTATTGCTCCCCGGCAACGGCGCCAGAAAAGAGCTTGATAATCCCCAAGTGCAGGGGATCATCGTAGCAATTCCCAAAGGTGGAAGTGATAAGTATGGAGTGTCGAACCCACAAGGAGACAAAGGTAAGATCAATATTCTCTCAAGCCCAATCTGCCACTGATACGACTCTACGTGCACCGAACGTTTGCTTCCAACTAGAAACAAGAAATAAAATTGTGTTGTGGGTATAAAGAGGATAACTTTGTATGATATCGGAGAGCTAAAATATAAAAGTAGGTGATGTTATCAAAAAGTTAGAATATATTACTAAATAATATAAATAGCGAGTGTGGAATAATGGTGGATCGGTGTGCGGAATTGTCCTAGGCAATTGTTAACAAGACCGATAGTCGTCATTGCAATTTCATATGAGGGAGAGGCATAAGCTAACATATTTTCTATACTTGGATCATATGCACTTATGATTGGAACTCTAGCAAGTGTCCGCAACTACTAAAGATCATTAAGGTAAAACCCAACCATAGCATTAAAGCATCAAGTCCTCTTTATTCCCATACGCAACAACCCCCTTACTCGGGTTTGTGTTTCAGTCACTCACCAACCCACTATAAGCGAATCATGAACGTATTGCAACACCCTACAGCGGGAATCCCTCACGCTTGCGTGACACGGAGGGCACCATAGTACAGCACCAAAATAAAACATACAACTTGTACCAATCTAGACCATCAATCAACCCAAGGACAAAAGATATCTACTCAAAACATCATAGCATGGCAACACATCATTGAATCATAATATGTGGCATAAAGCACCATGTTCAAGTAGGGATTACAGCGGGGTGCGGGAGAGTGGACCGCGTAAAAGATATGAGGATGGTGATGATGATGGTGATGTTGATGAAGACGATCACCGCGGCGATGATTCCACTCCCGATGGCACTCTAGTGCCACCAAGAGAGAGGAGGAGATGTTCTCCCCCTTGTGCTTCCTCATCCATGGCTTTCCCCCTCTGGTCCTTGGCCTTCATGGAAATGATGGCCCCTCCGAGATCCTCCTCCATGGCCTCCGGTGATGATGGCCCCCTCTGACAGGGTGCCGGAGAGGGCCTAGATTGATTTCTCGTGGCTACAGAGGCTTGCGGTGGTGGAACTTCCAATCTAGGTTATTTCCCGAAGGTTTCTGTATTTATAGGAATTTTGGCGTAGGTTTCACGTCAGGGGGGTCTCCGGGTTGTCCACGAGATATGGGGGGCACCCTAGGGGGGTGGGCGCGCCCCCCACCCTCGTGGGCAGCCCGGAACTCTTCTGGCCCAACTCCGATGCTCCGTGATCTTCTTTTGGTCCATAAAAAATCATCAAAACTGGCATGTCAATTGGACTCCGTTTGGTATTCCTTTTTGGTAAAACTCAAAAACAAGGAGAAAACAGAAACTGGCACTGGGCTCTAGGTTAATACGTTAGTCCGAAAAATCATATAAAATGGCATATAAATGCATATAAAACATCATAGACGGATCATATAATAGCATGAATACTTCATAAATTATAGATACGTTGGAGACGTATCAATTACAACGGGAAAAGTGAGGTTACACCACTGCATAGAGTGGGAGAGAGTTAGTGTTGCCGGCAGTGAAGTTGTTGATGTAGATTGTCATCTGATTCGTCTTCGTCATATCTATAATTTTTGATTGTTCCATGCCAATATTATTCAACTTTCATATACTTTTGGCAACTTTTTATACTATTTTTGGGACTAACATATTGATCCAGTGCCCAGTGCCAGTTCCTGTTTATTGCATGTTTTATGTTTCGCAGAAACCCCATATCAAATGGAGTCCAAACGGGATAAAAACGGAAGGAGAATATTTTTGGAATATTTAGGATTTTTTGGGAAGAAGAATCAACGCGAGACGATGCCCGAGGGGGTCACGAGGCAGGGGGCGCGCCCCTGACCCTCGTGGGCACCTCGTAAGGCGGTTGCTGCTCTTCTTTTGCCGCAAGAAAGTTAATTTCTAGAAAAAAAAATCGTGGTGAAGGTTTCAATCCAATCGGAGTTACGGATCTCCGGGAATATAAGAAACGGTGAAAGGGCAGAATCTGGGAACGCAGAAATAGAGAGAGACAGAGATACATATCCAATCTCGGAGGGGCTCTCGCCCCTCCCACGCCATGGGAGCCAAGGACTAGAGGGAAACCCTTCTTCCATCTAGGGAGAAGGTCAAGGAAGAAAAAGAAGAAGGGGGGCTCTCTCCCCCTCTCTCCCAGTGGTGCCGGAACGCCGCCGGGGCCATCATCATCACCGCGATCTACACCAACACCTCCGTCATCTTCACCAACATCTCCATCACATTCCCCATCTATCTACAACGGTCCACTCTCTTGCAACCCGCTGTACCCTCTACTTGAACATGGTGCTTTATGCAATGATTGGTTTCATCCTATGATGTCTGAGTACATTTTCGTTGTCCTATCGGTAATTGGTGAATTGCTATGATTGGTTTAATTTGCTTGTGGTTATGTTGCTGTCCTTTGGTGCCCATCATATGAGCGCGCGTGTGGATCACACCATAGGGTTAGTTGTATGTTGATAGGACTATGTATTGGAGGGCAAGAGTGACAGAAGCTTCAACCTATCATAGAAATTGATGCATACGGGATTGAAGGGGGACCAATATATCTTAATGCTATGGTTGGGTTTTACCTTAATGAACGTTAGTAGTTGCGGATGCTTGCTAATAGTTCCAATCGTAAGTGCATAGAATTCCAAGTCAGGGATGACATGCTAGCAGTGGCCTCTCCCACATAAAACTTGCTATTGGTCTAGTAACGTAGTCAATTGCTTAGGGACAATTTCACAACTCCTACCACCACTTTTCCACACTCGCTATACTAACTTTATTGCTTCTTTATCTAAACAGCCCCTAGATTTTATTTGCGCACTCTTTATTATCTCACAAACCTATCCTATCACACCTACAAAGTACTTGTAGTTTCATACTTGTTCTAGGTAAAGCGAACGTTAAGCGTGCGTAGAGTTGTATCGGTGGTCGATAGAACTTGAGGGAATATTTGTTCTACCTTTAGCTCCTCGTTAGGTTCGACACTCTTACTTATCGAAAGAGGCTACATTTGATCCCCTATACTTGTGGGTTATTATCATCATGATGCTTCGCCCAATGGCTTCCTGGCGCCACCTTGAGAGAGGGGGAGAGTCCCCCTCCTTGTTCTTCTTGGCTTGGCCTCCCCTAGATGCGAGAAGGATTGCCCTCTGATCCTTGGTCGTCATGGCCCCTGAGGGGCGGGACCCCCCTAGATTGGATTCTCTTTGTTTTCTTCTCTATTTCGCGTCCCTGTTTTCTGGTCAAATGCCGTAACTTAAATATCCGTTGATCCGTAACTCTTATCGAGATGAAGTTTTAACACAATTTTTCCCTTGATATAAGCTTCCTTGGGGCCGAAGGACACCCCAAACCGACCTTCAAGGTGGCGATAAGGCACTTGGGCGCGCCCTGGGGGTAGGGGGGCACTCCTGCCTTATGGCTCCCATGGACCTCCCCTTGCATTGATTCTTGCGCCCAAAATTCACATATATTCCAAAAAAATCTTCGTAAATTTTTATCGCGTTTGTACTTCTTTTGATATGGATTTTCAGTGAAATACAAAACCATGCAAATACAAGAATTGGTGTTGGGCACTAGATTAATATGATAGTCCAAGAAAATCATATAAATTGTTGCCAAAAGTATGTGGAAATAGTAGGATAGTGGCATGAAACAATCAAAAATTATTAATATGTTGGAGACGTATCACTGGCATGAAGCAATTTTCGTTCAGTGTTTCCAAAGGAAAATGACTGCAATCGAGAAGATTGACAGCGAAGCAAAGATGTAGTATTTGTTTCTTTGTTCTCCTTTTTATTATTTTGAGTCATATGACCACTGTACTATTGAGAGGGGTATAGGTTCTCGAAACTTAGATCTGTTATGATGCTTAGCCAAAACCTATGAAAGACTACGAGAAATCTCTTTGAGCTCTGAATAATTACTTGCCTGCCAAAGATGATGTTCTTCTGCACTACAAGATATACCCTTTGGACCAAGAAGTTAGCATTTCTTGCTCCGCAAGTAATGTTACCGTTGTGCTCAAATCCGACCGTTGGAAACTTGTCAGTTGGCCATTGGTTGGACTTCGTGTCCTATATGGTCATTTCCCATCTGCGGAGGCTGCGGTTATAAATAACCACCCAACTCCAACTTTTATCGTTGGCTGCTCTACTTGAGATTCTAAGAAGATTGATTGAGTAGCCCTATCAAGATATTGGAGTTTAAGACCCACTGAGAGAAAATCAAGAACCATAACTTAGATAGTGGTTGAGCATCACAGTAGATTTGGGTTAGAGTTCTTGTACCTATTACTCTTGAGAGTCGCACACTCTCTAGACGGATAGGTGTTGGCTTGAGTGTCGAAGCATACACTACAAAAAAAGACACATCCGTGACATTTTGGGCCGAACGAATTTTTTTCCTGTCATACATATGACACTTCTATGACGATAATTGTGACAAAACCCGGTATCATCATAGATGTGGTGGGCTCCTACTTCTATGACAAAAAATCATGACAAAAAATGGGCTTTTCGTCCTGGGCGGGCCGGAGACGCAGCCGCATGACATTCTTTGGGCCGTCCATGACGGAAAAAACCGTGGTAGAAGCGAGGGGGAGGAAAATTTCGGGGAGTTGCCGGTTACGGTGGGAGGTCGGGGGCGGAGCGATGCGCGTTTCTCTCGTATGTACGCGCATGTGTGCGAGGCGTTGGCTCTAACTCAAGCCGAGCGAGGCGTTGGGCTCTAACTGAACCCGAGCGATTGCACTGCAGGCTACGCGTTACTGAACCCGAGCGATCGATCGATGGCTGTTAACTGAACCCGATGGAGCGATTCCTTCGCTACTGCTGCTAACTGAAGCCGATCGATGCTGCCTCTGGGATGAACAGTGAG
>NC_057795.1:319602380-319607283 GCF_018294505.1 Triticum aestivum
TAGCGCTCCAACACAAGTCCGTTTCGTCCGTTTTGCGGTACGCCACACCCCTCCCAATCAACAGGACCCCCCGTTTCGACCATAGGAGGTCCGTTTCCTCCGTTTTGTGGTACGCCAGGCCCTCCCGATCAACAGGACCCCGTTTCGACCGTAGGAGGTCCGTTTCCTCCGTTTTGCGGTACGCCAGACCCCTCCCGATGAACAGGATCCCGTTTTGAACGTGGCCGGTCGAACACAAGGCCGTTTCCTCCGTTGTGCGGTACGCCAGGCCTCGTTTCCATCGCTTGTTCCGTCCAAGCCCTCCCGATGAACATGACCACGCATTCCGTTCTGACCCAGCCGGTTGGCTCCCACGCGTTCTGTTGCCTCCCGATGAACACGACGCATTCCGTTGCCTCCCCATGAACACGACGACGATGTTGTTTCTCCGTTCCGACCTAGCCATGTACGTATGCACGAGTAGGCGTTCGAGACCATGCCCGTATGTACGTACGTGGCCGTATTTTCTTTCTTGCACCCTCGCCGCTGTACATACGTGTACGTGCGTGCCTCTACTACGACCAGTATGTACGTACACGTTCGCAACCAGAATGACAACGCTACATACGCTTCGGCCAGGTGGGTCCCGACTGTCAGGCACTTCCTTGGCTGCGAAGATGTAGCTGGTGGGTCCCAGCAGTCAGGGGGGCGAATCATTTTTTTTGCCCGGACACACTTCCTTGCGTGCGAAGATGTAGCTGGTGGGTCCCAGCAGTCAGGGGGGCGAATCGTTTTTTACCCGGATTCCTTGCGTGCGAAGATGTAGTTGGTGGGTCCCAGCAGTCAGGGGGAAATGTTTTTTTTGCGAAATACGGTGGCCCGTCCGGTGGTTCCCCGCTGTGAGGTGGAGGAATAATTATTTTGCGCATAATAAGGAGGCACTTCCTTGCGGCTGCCGTGGACCCAGGTGTCAGCCTCTCCACGCACGGTACTCTTCCGATGGAAGTCGGTCGTTGACCTCATTGATCACGCCGCACCGAGAGCACCACGGCGGTGGACGACGGCGAGGCCTAGGAAGGTGATGACGCGGAGCCGGGGAAGACGCAGCAGTAGATGCCCACGCGAAGAGGAGTACGAGGGTGAGGCTGCCGTCGCTGCAGAATAACAGGGGGTTTGGTTGATTAGAGGGATGGCCTGGCCAGCGGTGGGAGTAGTAGGGGCGGTGAGGCCTCCGCGGCATCACAGCCGGCCACGGGAGGCAGGAGCACGCGGCACGACCGGTGCTGCTTTGGGCGGCTGGAGCACGAACACCAGAGGTTCAAGAAGCACTACGGCCGTTGGATGGACATCGTATGGTCACTAGAGCTAGAGTCGTTCATATTGACTAAGTTGACAAAGCCCTCTGTCCCCGTAAACTTATTAGGCCCACAAGTCAGCCTCCCACCAAGGTGTGTCCCAGCTAGCAGGGGAGTATTCATTTTTTTGTGCGTAATAAGGAGGCATTTCCGGTGGGTCCGAGCTGACAACGGGGGGAACGTTTTTTTCGTGAAATACAGAGACCCTTCCGGTGGGTCCCAGCTATCAGGTGGAGGAATCATTATTTTGCGTGTAATAAGGAGGCATTTTCCTGTGTGGGCCCCTACTGTCAGCCTCTTCCGATGGCTGTTGTTTGTTGACCATGTTTACCTCACCACGCCGAGAGCACAAACTCGGTGGACGAGGCCGGGGCCCAGGAAGAGAACCACCCGGAGCCGGCGAAGCCACCGCAGCGGATGCCCACGCTGAGGGGAGAACGAGCGCTGACTGGTCGGCTGCGGGGTGAGGCTGACGTCGCCGGAAAATAACAGGATGTGTGGGTGGTTAGAGGGGTGGCCTGGCGGCAGCATAGCCAGCCACGGGAGGAGGGAGTAGGTAGTCCCGCCAGCGCTGGTTTGGTGCGGCTGGAGCAGGAAGATCAGAGATTGAAGAAGCACGGCGGCCGTTGGATGGACATCCAACAGTCACTGCTGTGTGTTGACTAAGTTGACAAAGCCTTGCGTACGCGTCAAAAAAAATTAGGACAGCGTCATCGTCAACCTAGTAGGCTAGAAGTCAGCCTCCAAATCTGTGGAAAACAGCATACAACCCATTAGCCATTATTTTCAATAATTTACAGCCCATTTGCAAATTCTAAAGGGTATTTGAAGCTCATATTCTTTTTATTAGCATTACAGACCATATATTCTGGGCACTGCTAAAAAATTCAACGAAATTTTGCATATTTCGGTGGGGTCCGAAATCTTTTAATCACGAAATTTCGTGTCACGTTAAAAATTGTTTTCAAAAAATTATATCAAAATAAAATTCAAAAAACAATTCTCCGCAAAAAAAAATGAATGAAATTTAGAATCTTAACTAGCAAGATGCCCGTTCGTTGCACGGAACATGAAGATGCATTTGTATGAGTAGTTTATCTTGTGGGTGAAAAGATGATATTTTAATGTAATTGCCAGTTGGCTTTGGTTTTTATAAGAGTAGAGAGTAGAGAAATCCTGAAAAAATGATATTTTAATGCAATTGCCGGTTGGCTTTGGTTTAAAAATTTACAGCCCATTTCTTACAACTTATAGCCCGTTTTCAGGGGAAGCCCATTTCTTATCCCTCCCCGTCTTGCAAGATTTGCAGCCCAGCAGGGCTGAGAAAAGCAAGTAGGCCTCGGTTTTGGTATTCTCCAAAAAAAGAACTAGGCTAGCCAATTTCAGAAAGAAAAAAAATATCAACTAGGCTCGTCATGTGCTTAATAAAAGCGTAAGCGTGGGCTAGACGGGCCACAGCCCCCGCACAGCGCGTAGTTGAGCTCCGCCTATGAAACTGAAAAACAACTGGGCGAGCTGCTGGGTCCCTGGTGTTATCCGCTCGTTGTGTAATTTTCTCGTTTATTGACTACACTGACAATGGCGTGGAACCTAGTTGTCAAACAATTAGGAGGAAGTATTGTTTTGTCTTGTAATAACGGGGCACCTGCTTGCGAAATGCAATGACCCTGGTGGGTCCCTACTGTCAGCCTCTCCACGTACGGTCATCTCCTGATTCCTCTTGGTTGTTGACCATGTTGACAACACCAGACGGCGGCGAGCACAGCGAGCTAACCAAGCTGGAGAACGACGGCAAGGCCTCGGACGGGAACGAACATCAGCCATGAAAGAAGCGGCAGTGTAGTGGCAGGTCGAGGGGAGTACGAGGGCAACAACATGCAAGTCAAGCATACAAATGGTACAAAAAGCCCAAGGATTAATTGTTCATCAAATTTTTAGACAAAACCCAGATTGAACATGACAGTAACATCTAACCCAACCACTCTTTTTTGCAGTCACAAACAAATGGATCGGTCTGATCCATAAAATCAACATCCTGTGCAAAAAAAATTATTTTAGGATGTCAACAACTTGTTGTAAATAGAAGCCGAGCATGTTTAGAAGCCCATTTGTCCACCTGAAACTTCTTTTTTTGCTGTTCAACATGTTCGTCCATGACAAATCTCTTGCTGTAAAAATTAAGCCTCATGGACAATAGTAACCTCGCATTCAACAGGAAGAATGTGACAAAGCTTCTATTTGCCTGGTTGGATGCATATCATCCCATCGTTATTGTCCTCAAACGAATGTCATGAGAACTAAGAAAATCCTGGTGCTTATTACGCCAATGATTGGTTATATGTTTTTGTCCATATGGTTCTGCCTAAGTAGACATGAAGATTGAAAACAGTTAAGGTCTGAAAAAAAGAGTATGTCGATAGAATGACAGCTGAACAGTTAATTCTAGTACAATATATACGGGCTTTCAATGTGCATGAAATCATCACCTCTATGTATAAATTCTCCAGAGATCGAAAGCATCGCAGCAAGCCAATAATTATGTCCAGATCAAAACTATACATTCTGATATATATGATCTTGACAGAATCCAGCAGCATTGATAGGCTATCAATGGACGAACTCTTCATTGAGCATATAACATAATATTAGTACCCAAAGTGTACTCCAAGATGATATATAACTTATGCGCATAAATGAAAAATGTAGCATATGATTACAAATGTGTAGATGATAATATACGGTACCTGAAAAGGTGAGGAGCCAAACACCAACTCCTTGTGATTATTAAATGGGTCACGAATTACACCCAAGGTCTCTAGTTTGGGCGCAGAGACGACAGTTATTTCTGAAGGTGTATAACAATTATGAAGGAGCAACCTTTCAAGTGAAGGGGCATCTTCGATGATGAGCTGCTGTCCTTCAAAACAAATTCCAATGCTTTTAAGGTGAGGCGACTTTATTTGGAGACAACTGATACCGATTTCTATTCCCGAAACAATCAGCAAGGGCTCTAGGGAAGGGCAACTAGAGTGGATGATGCTGTGCAGTGAGGCCTTCGACAGATAAACCACCACAAGCAAAAGTTTTTTTTAGCAGTGGGAGTCAAAGCATTTGTACCAGATCGTCTGGTAGATGGCACCGGGCGAAGGTGGCAGTGTGGAGAGAGGAGGAAAACCGCGCGATGGACAACGATGGTGTGGGCACGAATTCTTGGTATGTTCGTGGTATGAAACTTTCGTGGTAATGGTAGAACTCAAACTGCTGGAGTTTTCCGAATTCAGCGGATGTCAGCCAAGCGTCCACCTTGTCGGGTATGGACAGCAGGTAGCTTGTCGGGATGTAGAGGCATTGAACGGGGCCCTGCTGGTGAGAAGAGATGATGGCTCTGATGAGATCAAATTCAGGAAGGACAGATATCTGACGACAGTCGAGATTTAGGGGCGCGGTGCGCCATAGAGGGTGCCACCGAGTTGAGAGGACTTGTGTGCGGTAGCAATCCTTGGTGGGGAGAAGCGAGATGATCTCCTCAAGGATGACGTCCGGGAGATCGCTGATGCGGTCCACCGGAG
>NC_057795.1:319907508-320038743 GCF_018294505.1 Triticum aestivum
CGTTGCTTTGATTGTCTTGTGCCTTCGGCTTCTCTCCGGCTTCCCTTTCCTACCCTGTTATGCGTAGCCGTGGTGGGTGGCTCTGACTGCCCGTGCACAAGTAAAGGTGTCAAAAGGAGAGCCCCTACTTTTGTACACTGACACTAGGTGCAAGGTGGTGCTGGGTGGGTGAGTTTTATACCGAGCCGAACGAGTTAAACGAGTACTCATGAACTCGGCTTGTTTAACTTGGTCTGTAAACTATTTTAGAATAAAGCTTGGCTTGACTTGTTATTCTTCGAGTTCGAGTCAACTCGAGCCGAGTCACGAGCTACTCGTTTAGCTCGCGAGCTTCGAGCTTTTTTTCCAGCCCTAGCTGAAGCCGTGAAGGGTCCGGTGGAGGCCCTGTTGAAGAAGTTTCTCGCCGTTCGCCCCGTGGCTGGGGCTGAAAGCAAGGATGACGGTGACATCATCAACGACGGGGCTCCCAAGGGGGGCGACGATGGCGTCCAACGCTGAAGAAGAGGCTTGATTGCCGCACCTTTCGCTGTTTCCATCCTGCAACAGGTAGCGTGCCTCGCGGAGGCGTAAGAACTTGGGCTTGGTACTTTTTTTGTTTAAAAGACAATGTGTTTTGTAATAATTTGCTTAAAGTTCCGTGATCACTTTTCCATTTGCTTTAGCATTCTGCGTCAGCAGGGCCCTGATACGTCTCCAACGTATCTACTTTTCCATACACTTTTGCCCTTGTTTTGAACTCTAACTTGCATGATTTGAATGGAACTAACCCGGACTGGCGCTGTTTTTCAGTAGAACTGCCATGGTGTTATTTTTGTGTAGAAATAAAAGTTCTCGGAATGACCTGAAACTCCACGGAGTCACATTTTGGAATTACTAAAAAATATTGGCGAAAGAATCAACGTAAGGGGCCCCACACCCTATCCACGAGGGTGTAGGGAGCGCCCACCCCCCTGGGGCGCACCCCCTGCCTTGTGGGCCCCTGGACCTCCATCGTCCTCAACTCCAACTCCATATATTAACGTTTTGGGAGAAAAAAATCAGACAGAAGGATTCATCGTGTTTTACAATACAGAGCCGCTGCCAAGCCCTAATCTTCCTCGTAAGGGATGATCTGGAGTCCGTTCGGGGCTCCGGAGAGGGGAATCCGTCGCCATCATCATCATCATCAACCATCCTCCATCACCAATTTCATGATGCTCACTACTGTGTGTGAGTAATCCCATCATAGACTTGCTGGACGGTGATGGGTTGGATTAGATTTACCATGTAATCAAGTTAGTTTTGTTAGGGTTTGATCCCTAGTATCCATTATGTTGTAAGATTGATGTTACTATGACTTTGCCATGCTTAATGCTTGTCACTAGGGCCCGAGTGACATGATTTCATCTGAACCTATTATGTTTTCATGAATATATGTGAGTTCTTGATCCTATCTTGCAAGTCAATGGTCACCTACTATGTGTTATGATCCAGCAACCGCGAAGTGACAATAATCGGGACCACTCCCGGTGATGACTGTAGTTTGAGGAGTTCATGTATTCACTAAGTGCTAATGCTTTGGTCTGGTACTCTATTAAAAGGAGGCCTTAATATCCATTAGTTTCCAATAGGACCCTGCTGCCATGGGAGGGTAGGACAAAAGATGTCATGCAAGTTCTTTTCCATAAGCACGTATAACTATATTCGAAATACATGCCTACATTACATTGATGAACTGGAGCTAGTTCCGTGTCACCATATGTCATAACTGTTGCATGATGAATTGCATCCGACATAATTATCCATCATTGATCCATTTACTACGAGCTTTTCACATATTGTTCTTTGCTTAGTTACTTCTCCGTTGCCACTGTTACGATTACTACAAACCGCTACTGTTACTTTTGCCACCGTTATCATTACTTCCATACTACTTTGCTAGTAAATACTTTGCTGTAGATATTAAGTCTTTCAGGTGTGGTTGAATTGACAACTCAGCTGCTAATACTTGAGAATATTCTTTGGCTCCCCTTGTGTCGAATCAATAAATTTGGGTTGAATACTCTACCCTCGAAAACTATTGTGATCCCCTATACTTGTGGGTTATCAAGACTATTTTCTGGCGCCGTTGCCGGGGAGCATAGCTCTATTCTTTGAGTCACTTGGGATTTATATCTGTTGATCACTATGAGGAACTTGAAAGATGAAGAACCAAGATTTTTCCCTCAACTACGAGGGGAGGTAAGGAACTGCCATCTAGCTATGTACTTGATTCACCTTCTGTTATGAGTAAATTTGCGACACCTACACCTGCACCTACTATTGATTCTGATATGTCGCATGTTATTGATGATGCCACTTCTGCTATGCATGATGCTTATGATGAAACTACTTCTCTGCTTGATAACACTGTGCCATTAGGTGAATTTCTTGATGAACAACTTGCTAGATTTAAAGAGAATGAAATTACTGAAACTGATGATATTAATGAAAGTGATGATGAAGATTCTCCCCCTGGATATGAATTGCCTGTTGTGCCTGAGGGTTATGTTATGGATGAAGAAACTGCTAGAGACTTTCTTGCTTGCAATGATAGATATGATCTTAAGAAACTGTTAGCTAAGCTGAAAGAAAAGTCTTTGAATGCTAGAATGCAATATGACCCTGCTTTTGCTACTTCACCTATCTGTGTTACTGATAGGGATTACGAATTCTCTATCGATCCCGAGTTAATTATTTTGGTTGAATCTGATCCTTTCTATGGCTATGAATCTGAAACTGTTGTTGCACATCTTACTAAACTGGATGATATAGGCACCCTATTTACTCATGAGGAAAAAATTCGCTACTACTATGTCCTTAAATTGTTTCCTTTCTCATTAAAGGGTGGTGATAAGATATGGTGTAATTCTCTTGCTCTTGGTTGTGTGCGTTGTCCCCGGGATATGATTTATTACTTCTCTGCTAAATATTTCCCTGCTCATAAGAAACAAGCTGCTTTAAGGGATATATATAATTTTGTGCAAATTGAAGAAGAGAGTCTCCCACAAGCTTGGGGGAGACTTCTTCGATTACATAATGCTTTGCCTGATCATCCTCTCAAAAAAATGAAATACTTGATATCCTTTATAATGGACTAACCGATGCTTCTAGAGACCACCTGGATAGTTGTGCTGGTTGTGTTTTTAGGGAAAGAACTATAGAGCAAGCTGAATTGCTATCGAATAATATATTGAGTAATGATAATGATTGGACACTTCCTGAACCAATTCCTAAGCCAACTCCAAAGAAAAGGGGTATTCTATTTCTCAGTCCTGAAGATATGCAAGAGGCAAAGAAATCTATGAAAGAAAAAGGTATTAAAGCCAAAAATGTTAAGAACTTACCACCTATTGAAGAAATACATGGTCTTGATAACCCGACACAGGTAGTAAAGCTAAATTCTCTCTGTAGATTTGATGAAGGTGATATTCCTCGTGATGTCTACTACACAACCTTCTTCTTGTAGACGTTGTTGGGCCTCCAAGTGTAGAGGTTTGTAGGACAGTAGCAAATTTCCCTCAAGTGGATAACCTAAGGTTTATCAATCCGTGGGAGGCGTAGGATGAAGATGGTCTGTCTCAAACAACCCTGCAACCAAATAACAATGAGTCGCTTGTGTCCCCAAACACACCCAATACAATGGCAAATTGTATAGGTGCACTAGTTTGGCGAAGAGATGGTGATACAAGTGCAATATGGATGGTAGATATAGGTTTTTGTAATCTGAAAATATAAAAACAGCAAGGTAACTAATGATAAAAGTGAGCGTAAACGGTATTGCAATGGTAGGAAACAAGGCCTAGGGTTCATACTTTCACTAGTGCAAGTTCTCTCAACAATAATAACATAACTGGATCATATAACTATCCCTCAACATGCAACAAAGAGTCACTCCAAAGTCACTAATAGCGGTGAACAAACGAAGAGATTATTCTACGGTACGAAACCACCTCAAAGTTATCCTTTCTGATCGATCTATTCTAGAGTCCGTAGTAAAATAACACGAAGCTATTCTTTCCGTTTGATCTATCATAGAGTTCGTACTAGAATAACACCTTAAGACACAAATCAACCAAAACCCTAATGTCACCTAGATACTCCAATGTCACCTCAAGTATCCGTGGGCATGATTATACGATATGCATCACACAATCTCAGATTCATCTATTCAACCAACACAAAGTACTTCAAAGAGTGCCCCAAAGTTTCTACCGAAGAGTCAAGACGAAAACGTGTGCCAACCCCTATGCATAAGTTCACAAGGTCAGTGAACCCGTAAGTTGATCACCAAAACATACATCAAGTTGATCACGTGAATATCCCATTCTCACAGATAAGCACATGCAAGACATACATCAAGTGTTCTAAAATCCTTAAAGACTCAATCTGATAAGACAACTTCAAAGGGAAAATTCAATCCATTACAAGAGAGTAGAGGGGGAGAAACATTATAAGATCCAACTATGATAGCAAAGCTCGTGATACATCAAGATCGTATCACCTCAACAACATGAGAGAGAGAGGTCAAACACATAGCTACTAGTACATACCCTCAGACCCGTGGGTGAACTAGTCCCTCCTTGTCATGGAGAGCATCGGGATGATGAAGATGGACACCGGTGAGGGACCCCCCCTCTGGCTGGGTGCCGGAACAGGGGCCTGATTGGTTTTTGGTGGCTATAGAGGCTTGCGATGGCGGAACTCCTGATCTAGGTTATTTTCTGGAGGTTTGGGTACTTATAGGAATTTTTGGCATCGGTCTCACATGAAAGGGGTCTTCGAGTCGTCCACGAGGTAGGGGGCATGCCCAGGGGGGGTAGAGCTCGCCCTCCACCCTCATGGATGGCTCGGGACTCTTCTGGCCCAACTCTTTTACTCTGGGGGCTTCTTTTGGTCCATAAAAAATCATCAAAAATTGGCACGTCAATTGGACTCCATTTGGTATTCCCTGTAAAACTGAAAAACAAGGAAAAAATAGAAACTGGCACTGGGCTCTAGGTTAATAGGTTAGTCCCAAAAATAATATAAAAGTGAATAGTAAAGCCCATAAACATCCAAAACATGTAATATAATAGCATGGAATAATCAAAAATTATAGATACATTGGAGACGTATCAAGCATCCCCAAGCTTCATTCCTGCTCGTCCTCGAGTAGGTAAATGATAAAAACAGAATTTTTGATGTGGAGTGCTATTTTCTCAATGTAATTTTCTTTATTTTGGCATGAATGTTCAGATCCAAATGATTCAAGATAATAGTTCATATTAACATAAAATAGTAATACTTCAAGCATACTAACAAGTAATCATGTCTTATCAAAATAGCATGGCCAATGAAAGCTTATCCCTACCAAATCATGTAGTTAGGCTATGCTTCATTTTCGTCACACAAAATAATCCCATCATGCACCACCCCGGTTTTAGCCAAGCAATTGGTTCATACTTTTTAACGCGCTTCAGCTTTTTTCACTCTCACGCAATACATGAGCGTAAGCCAAGGATATATCACTATGGGTGGAATAGAATATGATGATGGAGGTTGTGTGGAGAAGACAAAAAAGGAGAAAGTATCACGTTAACGAGGCTAATCAACAGGCTATGGAGATGCCCATCAATTGATGTCAACATGAGGAGTAGGGATTGCCATGCAACGGATGCACTAGAGCTATAAATGTATGCATGCTCAACAAAAGAAACTAAGTGGGTGTGCATCCAACTTGCTTGCTCATGAAGACCTATGGCATTTTGAGGAAGCCCATCGTTGGAATATACAGGCCAAGTTCTATAATGAAAAATTCCCACTAGTATATGAAAGTGACAACATAGGAGACTCTCTATCATGAAGATCATGGTGCTACTTTGAAGCACAAGTGTGGAAAAAGATAGTAACATTTTCCCCTTTTTTTGGGCCTTCCTTTTTTTGGCCTTTCTCTTTTTCTTTTTTTATTTGGCCTTTTCTTTCAAGGGACAATGCTCTAATAATGATGATCATCACATTTCTATTTATTTACAACTCATGGATTACAACTCGATGCTAGAACAAAATATGACTCTATATGAATGCCTCCGATGGTGTACCGGGATGAGCAATGAATCAAGAGTGACATGTATAAAAAATTATGCATGGTGGCTTTGCCACAAATATGATGTCAACTACATAATCGTGCAAGGCAATATGACAATGATGAAGTGTGTCATGATAAACGGAATGATGGAAAGTTGCATGGCAATATATCTCAGAATGGCTATGGAAATGCCATAATAGGTAGGTATGGTGGCTGTTTTGAGGAATATATAAGGAGGTTTATGTGTGATAGAGCGTATCATATCACGGGGTTTGGATGCACTGGCGAAGTTTGCACCAACTCTCAAGGTGAGAAAGGGCAATGCACGGTATCGTAGATGCTAGCAATGATGGAAGGGTAAGAGTGCATATAATCCATGGACTCACATTAGTCATAAAGAACTCATATACTTATTGCAAAAGTTTATTATCCCTCGAACCAAAGTGCTACTATGCATGCTCCTAGGGCAAGGGTTGGTAGGAGTTAACCATCGCGCGATCCCGACCTACACACATAAGGAAGGCAATCAAAAGAGCACCCCATGCTACAAATTTGTTACACAACTTTTACCATACGTGCATGCTACGGGACTTGCCAACTTTAACACAAGTATTTCTCAATTTCATAACTACCCAACTAGCATGACTCTAACATTACCACCTTTATATCAAAACAATTATCAAGCATCAAATTTATCATAGTATTCAATGCACTCTATATGATAGTTTTTATTATACCCAACTTGGATGCCCATCATTTTAGGACCAATTTCATAACCATAGCAAATACCATGCTGTTCTAAAAGACTCTCAAAATAATATAAGTAAAGCATTAGATATCAATAATTTCTACAAAATAAAACCACTGCCGTGCTCTAAAAAGATATAAGTGAAGCACTAGAGCAAGATTGCCTAGCTCAAAAGATATAAGTGAAGCACCTAGAGTATTCTAATAAATTCCGAATCATGTGTGTATCTCCCAAAAGGTGTGTACAGCAAATATGATTGTGGTAAACTAAAAAGCAAAGACTCATATCATACAAGACGCTCCAAGCAAAACACATATCATGTGGTGAATACAAATTATAGCTCCAAGTAAAGTTACCGATGAACGAAGACAAAAGAGGGGATGCCATCCGGGGCAACCCCAAGCTTAGGCTTTTGGTTGTCCTTGAATTATCTTGGGGTGCCATGGGAATCCCCAAGCTTAGGCTCTTGAAACTCCTTATTCCATAGTCCATCAAATCTTTACCCAAAACTTGAAAACTTCACAACACAAAACTCAACGGAAAACTCGTAAGCTCCGTTAGTATAAGAAAATAAAACCACCACTTAGGTACTGTTGTGAACTCATTCTAAATTCATATTGGTGTAATATATACTGTATTCCAACTTCTCTATGGTTCATACCCTCCGATACTACTCATAGATTCATCAAAATAAGCAAACAACACATAGAAAATAGAATCTGTCAAAAACAGAACAGTCTGTAGTAATCTATATCATTCGAATACTTCTGTAACTCAAAAAATTCTAAAATAAGTTGGTGGACGTGAGGAATTTGTCTATTAATCATCTGCATAAAGAATCAACCTAAAATCACCATCCAGTAAAAAATGGCAGCTAATCTCATGAGCACAAAAGTTTCTGTTTTTACAGCAAGATCGCATAGACTTCACCCAAGTCTTCCCAGAGGTTGTACTTGGCACAAACACTAATTAAAACATAAAATCACATATAAAAAGAGGCTAGATGAATTATTTATTACTAAACAGGAACAAAAATCAAGGAACAAAAATAAAATTGGGTTGCCTCCCAACAAGCGCTTACGTTTAACGCCCCTAGCTAGGCATGATGATTTAAATGATGCTCACATAAAAGATAAGAATTGAAACATAAAGAGAGCATCATGAATAATATGACTAGCACATTTAAGTATAACCCAATTCCTATGCATAGGGGATTTGTGAGCAAACAATTTATGGGAACAATAATCAACTAGCATAAGCATAACTTCAAAACTTTAAGCACATAGAGAGGAAACTTGATATTTTGCAATTCCTACAAGCATATGTTCCTCCCTCATAATAATTTTCAGTAGCATCATGAATGAATTCAACCATATAGTCATCACATAAAGCATTCTTTTCATGATCTACAGGCATAGAATTTTTATTACTCTCCACATAAGCATAATTCTTCTTATTCGGAATAGTGGGAGTATCATAAGAGACTCGGATACTATAAATTGTTTCCATATTAAAAGAGTAATGTTCAGAAAAAGGATAATCATAATCATGACAAGTTTTATAAATATAATCATCACTACTTTTTATAGCATAAGTTTCATCACAATAATCATCATAAGTAGCAACTTTGTTCTCATCATAATCAATTGAAACCTCTTCCAAAATAGTGGATTCATCACTAAATAAAGTCATGACCTCTCCGAATCCACTTCCATAAATATTATAAGATTCAACACCCTACAAAATAGTGGGATCATTACATCCTAAAGTTGACACTCTTCCAAACCCACTTTCATCAATATAACCATCATAAATAGGAGGCATGCTATCATCATAATAAATTTGCTCATCAAAACTTGGGAGGCTAAAAATATCATCTTCATTAAACGTAGCATCCCCAAGCTTAGGACAAACATTAATTGCAGCAAATATATTCTCAAACATGTCATTCTCATCAAACATAGCATCCCCAAGCTTGGGCTTTTTCATATCATAAGCATAATCACTCTCATCATTAATAGTATGGCTAACACCAATAGTATAGAAATTATCATCATCACAATGAGTAATAGGAGAAACATCATTTGGGAGGGATACCTTTCTACCTTTGCTTCTCCATCTTTTCTTTTTCTTATTCACATCATGTGTGGGTTTAACCCTCTTTTTTGGGCTCCTTATTAGTGAGATTGGTTGAATAGAAAGCTCCTCCTCGTTACCCGATTCATCATAAGAAATAATAGGAAGATATTGGGAAGTCTCTTCCCTTTCATTAGTATTCTCTTCATCTTCTATTTGCTTTCTTTTCTTTATGTAATTGGCAATATAAGGATTTTCAATGCAATTCACCGCACAATAAATATAAATTTCCTGTAGATCAATATCAAGGAATTTCTCAAGGTTATATTCTGGAATATGCTTAGTTATATGTTTCATTTCTTCATAACCCAAAAGTAAACTAAGTTCATTATGATGTGCAAGGGAAATCAAGTCATCACAATTTTTGGACATGATTCGATCATGAAACAATTTGCATCGGAGATTTAAGTGACCACGTTCATTGCAAAGTTCACAAGTATGGCAAAGAAATTTCAAATTTTAGCACAAACATCTAGCCTTTCTTGCAACCATTTGGTTTCTAAATAATTATGCCTCTTGCAAAATCTATCTTCCCTATTTGGTGTGTACTTGCAAACTCTACGCACTCCACTAAAATTGACATGCTTATAAGGGACATTTTCATCATGACTAGTGCAATCATCATTAGTACCATGGATATTCAAAGAGTTCATACTAACAACATTGCAATAATGCTCATCATTCAAAAATTTAGTGCCAAACATTTTAATGCATTCTTCTTCTAGCACTTGAGCACAATTTTCCTTTCCATCATTCTCACGAAAGATATAAAAAAGATAAAGCGTATGAGGCAAACTCAATTCCATTTTTTGTAGTTTCCTTTTATAGACTAAACTAGTGATAAAACAATAAACAAAAAGATTCGATTGCAAGATCTAAAGATATACCTTCAAGCACTCACCTCCCCGGCAACGGCGCCAGAAAAGAGCTTGATGTCTACTACACAACCTTCTTCTTGTAGACGTTGTTGGGCCTCCAAGTGTAGAGGTTTGTAGGACAGTAGCAAATTTCCCTTAAGTGGATGACCTAATGTTTATCAATCCATGGGAGGCGTAGGATGAATATGGTCTCTCTCAAACAACCCTACAACCAAATAACAAAGAGTCTCTTGTGTCCCCAGCACACCCAATACAATGGAAAATTGTATAGGTGCACTAGTTCGGCGAAGAGATGGTGATACAAGTGCAATATGGATGGTAGATATAGGTTTTTGTAATCTGAAAATATAAAAACAGCAAGGTAACTAATGATAAAAGTGAGCATAAATGGTATTTCAATGGTAGCAAACAAGGCCTAGGGTTCATACTTTCACTAGTGCAAGTTCTCTCAACAATAATAACATAACTAGATCATATAACTATCCCTCAACATGCAACAAAGAGTCACTCCAAAGTCACTAATAGCGGAGAACAAATGAAGAGATTATTGTAGGGTACGAAACCACCTCAAAGTTATCCTTTCTGATCGATCTATTCAAGAGTCCGAAGTAAAATAACACGAAGCTATTCTTTTCGTTCGATCTATCATAGAGTTCGTACTAAAATAACACCTTAAGACACAAATCAACCAAAAACCTAATGTCACCTAGATACTCCAATGTCACCTCAAGTATCCGTGGGCATGATTATACGGTATGCATCACACAATCTCAGATTCATCTATTGAACCAACACAAAGTACTTCAAAGAGTGCCCCAAAGTTTCTACCGAAGAGTCAAGACGAAAACGTGTGCCAACCCCTATGCATAAGTTCACAAGGTCACTGAACCCGCAAGTTGATCACCAAAACATACATCAAGTAGATCACGTGAATATCCCATTGTCACCACAGATAAGCACATGCAAGACATACATCAAGTGTTCTCAAATCCTTAAAGACTCAGTCTGATAAGACAACTTCAAAGGGAAAACTCAATCCATGACAAGAGAGTAGAGGGGGAGAAACATCATAAGATCCAACTATAATAGCAAAGCCCGCGATACATCAAGATCGTATCACCTCAAGAACACGAGAGAGAGAGAGATCAAACACATAGCTACTGGTACATACCCTCAGCCCCGAGGGTGAACTACTCCCTCCTCGTCATGGAGAGCGCCAGGATGATGAAGATGGCCACCGATGAAGGATCCCCCCTCCGGCAGGGTGCCGGAATAGGGTCCCGATTGTTTTTTGGTGGCTACAGAGGCTTGCGGCGGTGGAACTCCCGATCTAGGTTATTTTCTGGAGGTTTGGGTATTTATAGGAATTTTTGGCATCGGTCTCACGTCAAGGGGGTCTCCGAGTCATCCACGAGGCAGGAGGGCGCGCCTAGGGTGGTAGGGCTCGCCCTCCACCCTCGTGGATGGCTCGGGACTCTTCTGGCCCAACTCTTTTACTCCGGGGGCTTCTTTTGGCCCATAAAAAATTGTCAAAAATTGGCACATCAATTGGACTCCGTTTGGTATTCCTTTTCTGTAAAACTCAAAAACAAGGAAAAAACAGAAAATGGCACTGGGCTCTAGGTTAATAGGTTAGTCCCAAAAATAATATAAAAGTGAATAGTAACGCCCATAAACATCCAAAACAGGTACTACAATAGCATGGAACAATCAAAAATTATAGATACGTTGGAGACGTATCACCTCGTAATAAGTCTGCTAGCCAATGCTTGGATGAATTTTATAACTTTATTGTTAAACAAGGAAACTTCAATGCTTATGTTGGTAGAAAATTGAAATGTAATGCTTATAAGGTTGAACACTTGAGTGATTATCTGTCTAGAGTTAAAGGTGACCTTAAGAGTATTAGTAAACATGCATCCATGGTTACCACTCAAGTAGAACAAGTACTTAAAGCACAAGATGATTTACTCAGTGAGTTAAATAATAAGAACAATGGTAATGCTATTAGATTTATGACTAGAGGTGGTAGAATGACCCAGGAACCTTTGTATCCTGAGGGCCATCCTAAGAGAGTTGAGCAAGATTCTCAGAGAACTAATACTGATACACCTAGTCCTTCTAAGAAAAAGAAAAAGAAAAATGATAGGACTTTGCATGCTTATAGTGAACCTGTTATAGAGACACCTGAGAATCCCAATGATATTTCTATTTCTAATGCTGAAACACAATCTGGTAACGAACATGAACCTAGTGATAATGTTAATGATGATGTTCATGTTGATGCTCAACCTAGCAATAACAATGATGTAGAGATTGAACCTACTGTTGATCTTGATAACTCATAATCAAATAATCAACGTTATGATAAGAGAGACTTCGTTGCTAGGAAGCACGGTAAAGAAAGTGAACCATGGGTTCAGAAACCCATGCCTTTTCCTCCTAAGCCATCCAAGAAAAAGGATTATGAGGATTTTGAGTGCTTTGCTGAAATGATTAGACCTATCTCTTTGCGTATGCATTTGACTGATATGCTTAAAATGAATCCCTATGCTAAGTATATGAAAGATATTGTTACAAATAAAAGAAAGATACCAGAAGCTGAAATTTCCACCATGGTTGCTAATTATACCTTCAAGGGTAGAATATCAAAGAAACTAGGAGATCCAGGAGTACCAACTATACCATGCTCCATTAAAAGAAACTATGTTAAAACTGCTTTATGTGATCTTGGAGATGGTGTTAGTGTTATGCCTCTCTCTTTGTATCGTAGACTTGATTTGAATAAGTTGACACCTACTGAAATCTCTTTGCAAATGGCCGATAAATCAACTGCTATACCTGTCGGTATTTGTGAGGATGTGCCTGTTGTGGTTGCAAACGTTACTATCTTAACAGACTTTGTTATTCTTGATATTCCCGAGGACGACATTATGTCGATCATCCTTGGTAGACCTTTTCTAAATACTATAGGGGTTGTTATTGATTGGAACAAAGGCAATGTCACTTTTCATGTTAATGGTAATGAGCATATGGTACACTTTACTACAAAAAAAGACACATTCATGACATTTTGGGCCAAACGAAATATTTTTCTGTCATACTTATGACACTTCTTTGATGATAATTGTGACAAAGCCCTGTATCATCATAGATGTGGTGGGCTCCTACTTCTATGACAAAAAATCATGACAGAAAATGGGCTTTTCGTCCTAGGCGAGCTGGAGACGCAGCTGCATGACATTCTTCGGGCTGTCCATGACGGAAAAAAGCATGGTAGAAGCGAGGGTGAGGAAAATATCAGGGTGTTTCCAGTTATGGTGGGTGGTCGGGGCTGAGCGATGCATGGTGGTTTGCACGTTTCTCTCATACATGCACGCGCATGGGTGCAACACGTTGGGCTCTAACTGAACCCGAGCGAGGCGTTCGCCTACTGAACCCGAGCGATTGCACTGCAGGCTACGTGTTACTGCACCCGATTGAGCGATTCCATCATTCGCTACTGCTGCTAACTGAAGCCGATCGAACCTGCTGCCTCCTTCCCTTGATGAACAATGAGTGTTGTTGGGGGGTTGGATGAACTATTCCCGATGGGGGGTTGGATGAACAGGACCCCATGGTGTTGCCGCTGGATGAACAAGACCCCGATCGATCGAGCCAGTTGGGCGTGGATGAACAGGACCCCGTGGAGGGCTGGATGAATAGGACCCCGTGGAGGGAAGGTTGAATAGTAGCCGGTGGAGGGCTAGATGAACAGTAGCCCATGGAGGGGTGGTTGAACAGGACCCCCGTGGAGAGGGCTGGTTGAACAGTAGCCGGTGGAGGAGCGCGCGGAGGAGGCTGGTTGAACAGGAGCCCATGGATGAACAATCGTAGGTGGAGGCTGGCGGAGGTCGATGGTGGATGAACAGTAGCCCGTGGAGGCTAGAGGAGGTCGACGGTGGAGATGAACAATATCCCATGGAGTCCCGTTTTGCGGTACGCCACACCCCTCCCGACGAACAGGACCCCCGTTTCGACCGTAGCGCTCCAACACAAGTCTGTTTCCTCCGCCTTGCGATATGCCACACCCCTCCCGATCAACAGGACCCCGTCTCGACCGTAGGAGGTCCAACATAAGTTTGTTTCCTCTGTTTTGCGGTACGCCAGACCCCTCCCGATGAATAGGATCTTGTTTCGACCGTGGCCGGTCGAACACAAGGCTGTTTCCTCTATTCTGCGGTATGCCAGGCCTTGTTTCCACCGGCTGTTCCGTCCAAGACCTCCCGATGAACACGATGACGCATTCCGTTTCGACCCAGCTGGTTGGCTCCCCATGAACACGACGACAACGCAGTTTCTCCATTTCGACCCAGCCATGTACACGAGCCCTGGCCGTACGTATGTGCGATTAGGCGTTCGAGACCCCGCCCGTATGTACGTACGTGGCCGTATTTTCTTTCTTGCACCCTGGCTGCTGTACGTACGTGTACATGCTATGTGCGCGCCTCTACTACGACACGTGCGCGCCTCTACTACAACACGTGCACGCCTCTACATCGACCAGTATGTACATACACGTTTGCGACCATAATGAAAACGCTACGTACACTTCGACCAGGTGGGTCCCGACTGTCAGTCACTTCCCTGCGTGCGAAGATGTAGCTGGTGGGTCCCAGCAGTTAGGGGGCGAATCATTTTTTTTGCCCGTAATATGGACGCACTTCCTTGCGTGCAAAGATGTAGCTGGTAGGTCCCAACAGTCAGGGGGGAAACGTTTTTTTTTGTGAAATACGATGGCCCGTCCGGTGGGTCCCTGCTGTCAGGTGGAGGAATCATTATTTTCCGTATAATAAGGAGGTACTTCCTTGCTGCGGCCGTGGACCCACCTGTCAGCCTCTCCACGTACAATACTCTTCTGATGGAAGTCGGTCGTTGAGCACATTGACCACGCCGCGCCGAGAGCACCAATGCGGTGGACGACGACGAGTCCTAGGAAGGGGACGACGCGGAGCCGGGGAAGACGCGGTAGTGGATGCCCACGTGGAGAGGAGTATGAGGGTTCACTGGTTCGGCTGCGGTGTGAGGCTGCCGTCGCCACAGAATAACAGGGAGTGTGGCTGAGTGGAGGGATGGCCTGGCCAGCGGTGGGAGTAGTAGGGGCGGTGAGGCCTCTGCGACAGCACAACCGGCCACGGGAGGCAGGAGCAGGCGGCATGACCGGCGCTGCTTTGGGCAGCTGGAGCAACAAGAACAGAGGTTGAAGAAGCACTACGACCATTGGATGGACATCGTACGGTCACTAGAGCTAGAATCGTTCATATTGACTAAGTTGACAAAGCCCTTGGTACGCGTCAACTTAGTAGGCCCACAGGTCAGCTTCCTAAACGGTGCGCCCCAGATGTCAGGGGAGGAATCATTTTTTGGGCGGGTGAAGCTAGAATATCCGAGATTGAAGAAGAAGCACGACATCCGTTGGATGGACATCCAATGGTCACTGTTGCTAGAACCGTGTGTTGACTATAAGTTGACAAAGCCTTGCATACGCGTCAACTTATTTTTTTTGAGGGGACGCGTCAACTTAGTAGGCCCACAAGTGTGCGGCAGAGAACTTATAGCCCATTTGAGATTTGTAAGAATGTACAACCCATTTTTGAATTCTAATGGAATTTACTATAGCCCATTTACAGTTTGTTAAAAATATAGCCCGTTTTCTAGCTAGGACAACGATTAATAATTTCAACCAACTGTTCAAAACAGAATTCAATAAAATTTTCCATATTTTGATGGGATCCAAAATATTTTTATCCCGAAATTTCTAGTCAGATTAAATAAATTTCCATATAAATTTGTATTACGTAAAAAACCAACGAAACATTGCGCGCGCAACAATTAATGAAATTAAAATTTTCAAAATCCAAAAATAATATTTTATAAAGTAATTACGTGTTTGGTGCATTTTTTTATAGTTACTGCCCAATTTTTATAATTACATCCCATTTATTATTTCTTAAAGCCCATTTTCTTGTTAAGCCTAATGCATCCCTCCTAAGAAAGATTTGCAGCCCAGCGGGGCGGAGAATAACAAGTCGACCTTGCCTGGGTATTCCTCAAAAAAAAGTATAGCTGGGCTATGCATTTTCAGCTTGAAAAAAATTAATATCTGGGCTGGATATCTGGCCTGGGCTAGACGGGCCACAGCCCACCCAGTTAATAACCCGCTCTCCTGTGAACAACAACGAAAACATCGCTCAAGAAAATCTCTACAGTGCTCACACGTCAAAAACACAAATACTGCTCGAGCTGCTTGGTCCTAGCTGTCGGCCGATCCTTGTGCAATTCCCTCGTTTATTGACTACATACGTTGACAATGGTGTGGGACCGTGATGTCAGGAAACCAGGAGGAAGCAAAAAAATTACAGTTGTATATAATAAGGAGGCACTTGCGTACGTGCGGCTATGGCCCTAGTGGATCCCCACTGTCATCCTCTCCAAGTAAGGTCATCTCCTCATTCCTCATGTCTGTTGACCATGTTGACAACGCGAGACGGCAGCGCCACGACTAGTGAACAACTCGAAGGACAATGGCGAGGGCCTTGCGGGCCCTATGGATGGTCTGATACAATGCCCGCTGCTCATTCGGGAAGCCAAGATCATAGGGCCACATGTCCGCGACGGCAGTCGTTCGCTTGTTCACCGGTGCTCGTTGAGGAGACGGAGGTTGCAGCATAGGTTCGCCTGCGCTGGTAGCTCTTCCGCCATTAGGGCATCAAAGTGCGGCCGCACCTGCTCTATGGTGAGCACGGCATGAACCGGCTTGGACAGTGGCGCCGGCTCCTGGTCGGAAGCTATGTCCATCGTCTGATTGTCGTCGCTCAACTTGGCGAGCTCGCTGGCGAGCCAGCATGTCCGGCTGCTGGACCGACCCGCTACCAAGCACGAGTTTGACTGCCCTGGCCCACTTGGACTGCCTCCATCGCCCGTGCGCACTTTCCGCCCGAAACGGTCAGCCCCGCCTGCCCCGCTTCCCGGTGCAGGCAATTGCTCCGCCTTCAAACGACACAAGTGCCGTCCGTCCGTCCATCTGCCGCCCACATTAATGATACGCGGTTGCCGAGGCGGCTACTCAGGTGCCACACATCCGTCCCTCCGCTGCCCACCATTGCTATATAAACTGCTGCGCCGGCAATAGCCGCAGTCATCCGCCTGCGTTCCCTTTCTCCTATCCACACCACTACCGCCCACTATGGCTTCCTCGTGCTCCAGCGCTCTTTGGGACGGGCGGATGACGGACCACAAGGAGATGGTAGCCATTGCTACCGACTGGCTGGCCGACAGGCAGCCGGAGGACGACGACGTCCCAATGGAGAACATGGTAGTCGATGATCCGACGCCAACCCCCTCCTCCAAGCCATCCTCGCCGGTGCATTGAACCATGACCATCGGCGAGTCCCATGCCCAATACATGGACACGGTTAGGCAGAAGCATCAGGAGCAGTTCCGAGAGGCGCAGGCCGACGCCGCCTACAACCACCATCTCCTCCAGGAGCACCTGCAGGCGGAGGAGCAGATCACCGCGGAGCGAGCAGAGCAGGAGGCGCTGCTCGACTCATACCGCTCCGCCCGCGAGAGCCGCCTCGAGCGCTGGCGGTACCGCATGTGGGTGGCGGAGGCTGCGGCTGCCTACAAAGAGGGCAATGAAGTGGGTGAGGCGCTGTTTGGCGAGACCGAGGACTAGGTAGAGGACAATGCCGGCTCTGACGAGTCCCCGCTCCACTAGCGTCGACGAGGCCCTGCTCCGCCGAGGCCCCACGGCGGCAATAACGAGGCAGAGGACACCGCCAGCACCGCCGAGGCCCGGCCCCGCCAACAACGAGGCAGAGGACATCACCGACTCAACCGAGACCCCACCTTGCCGGCAACAAGGGGGAGGATTTCTCCCGCTCCACCGAGGTGTCACCCCGCCAGCAACGAGAAAGAGGACATCACCGGCTCCGCCGAGGCCCCGCCCCGCCGGCACCGAGGCGGAGGCCCTACTCCGCCGAGGCCCTGCCCCACCAACAATGAGGCAGAGGACATCGCCGGCTCAGCCGAGGCCCCACCCTGCCGGTAACGAGGGGGAGGATTTCCCGTGCTCCGCCGAGGCGCCGCCCCGCCGGCAACGAGACAAAGGACATTGCCGGCTCTGTTGAGGCCCCGCCCCGCTGCCAATGAGGCCGTGCCACACAGAAAACAAGGAAGAGTAGAACACGGTAGGTCGCCACCGCTCGGGTCCAAGTAAGGCCACCGCTGCTACCTTCCGATTGAAGCCAAGCTAGGCCGGTTGACCATTGACGGCCGATTAGCTTCTTGGCGGTGACGTGGAGTCAGTGAGCTATGTTGGAGAAGGACGATGCTTCTACTTAACTGCTGGTGCAGTTGGCTGACTGACACGTGGGCCCAACAGGCATCTGGGCCACATGATAGTTACACAACTGCACCTACAGTTAAGTCACTGAAGCTTAGTCCGCTGGAGAAGAAGCTTCTGTTCGGCTCAGCCGGACACAGGTGGGTAGTTTCGGTTAATTAATTATACCTCCAGTGCACCCCTTTTTAGTGGAAGAATGTATGAAATGTAATGAAATCCGGCATGTTTATATGAAATCCGACTCTTCGGGATTGGCTCTTCAAAATATTAACCTTGCGATTGGCTCTTTGCCTCTTCAGGAAGTCGAGCAATAATGGTACTGCAGTATATATCGTTCTGGCTATATGAGATCAAATGAATTGCTGCATGCCCACCACGTGGGCGAGGGTCGAGGGGCGAGGGAGAGTGCCTACTATTATGTCCGTTTCAATATGGACTACATACGGAGCAAACTGAGCGAATCTACACTCTAAAATACGTCTATATTCATCTATATGCAAAATGTATTTTTTTTATAGTGACCTTATATAAGTAAATGGAGGGAGTACTAAAGGACCTATATTCCAAAAAATATGATAATCTCTCTAACCAAGGTAGGGACGAGGAGTAAACGGAGGGAGTAGAAAATTTTTCTCCTCGTCCTGCGAGCCACCGCGCGCGTGGGCGAGGCAGCGGGCGTAAGGCGTACAGTACTAGTAAGCAAGCTTCACCTCATCCTGCGAGCCACCGCGCCCGTGGGTGGGGGAGACGGCGTACTGAGCAAGCTTCTCCTTGTTCTGCGAGTTGACGGGACGCATCAAAAGTACTCCAGTGTATAGAACCTTGCCTGCAAGGTAGGCCCCACATGGTTTGCCTCTTTTTTAACATAACGGGTCAAGTGGCAATTTGTTTGTTCACCCATGGTAGACGATCCTCCCTCCATCAAGTGGACAACCAGTACACGTGTCAAATTACCACATGGGCTGCCTTTTCATACAGAAATGAGCTCCACCGCGTACCTGCGCTGGTGTGGTTGGGAAAGAGATGAGAGTACGTGTGCCGTGCGTGCACCTCTTCTCTTTGTGCACGCCCCCACCTACGTGGGTGTGTGTGAGAGAGATACAAACCTAGACAGATGGAATGTGCATTCGTGAGTGTTTTTTGTTTGGGGGGGGGTGATTTCGTGAATGTATTTGTGGGAATATGTGTTGATGACATCTCAAACAAAATTTTGCATGCAATGTGTGTGAAATGGAGGCCTATCCATATCATATATAGAGGGCCGGGCGATCCACGAGAAGAGAGGGAGGGGTCATAGATATCGATAGAGTCAAAGAGAGGAACAAGTGGGTGGGTGCGAGATCGATGAAGAGAGCCATCAAAATTGTGTGTGTGCAAGTCAAAGATATAGGGCAACTGACCTACCGGAACGTCAGAGGGCACATGTCAAGTTTGTGTGTGGCAAGGAGACATGACTAGCGCGCTCGATGTATTGGTGTGTGTGTGGGGTGGGGGGGTGGGGGGAGGCAGAGGCCTAACTAGAGAGGTAGAACGACTCGTATATGTGTTGAGAAGGAGAGACTCAGCTATGTCTTGAGGGAGATCGGTCGACATCCATACATAACTGAAGGACGGGAAGTAGGATGGGATAGATAGAGAGAGGCGAGAGAGGGAGGGAGAGGGGTAGAGTGTTGGATGAGTGATGGAGTTGCTTCTCGAAGATGATGGGAGAGGTATACTAGACAAACTGAGGGTAGAACTGCAATATTATCAATAAGAGTGGGGATGTGTTTCTATGTGTGCCTGTGCGTGATAGATCTATCGGGACGCATGCATGGATGATGAAGGGTAACCATGTGTTTGGTAATCAAACCTAACTAGAACGGTAGATCAATTGTTGTTTGTCGGAGGAAGGAAGAGACATAACCAATGAGGTAGATCGATCGATGCGTGGGAAAAAAGGAGTTATAAGGACCTAGCTAGCTATATGTATAGCGGGAGATCGGTCGGTGTACATCCATTTGTTAGAGGCAAATAAGGCCCAATAAGACGGATAGATAGAGAGAATGGAGCTAGGAGGTGGTGCGAGAGGCCGAGCTACTAGCTAGATAGGGGGAGGAGTGTGCGGTTGTGAGATCGATGAAAAGAGGGGCGAGAGTTTACACGTGTGTGGGACCGTATGAGAGACACGAGGCATGGACACAAAAAGGAGGAGATGGAAGGTGCGTGTGTATGTTGTAGGCAGACATCGCTGGAGAGGTATTGATCGGTTTGTGTCGGAAAGGAGTGGTGGAGACTATGGGAGAACGAACTAAAGAAAAAAAATGAATGTGCACGATGCATAGAATGTTGAGGGAGGGGGAGGGCGAGGAGGGCATGTGCATGCACGAGAGAAAGTTAGTGCTAGCTACAAAGGTTAGTGGATTGTGTGGGTGTAAGAGACTAACAAAGATCATAATTTGATATGAAAGTGGATTCATATATTTGAATAGGAGATCATAGTGTTATAAACATATGCATGCATGAATATAGCGGTGATACACATGTTGTGGTTTTGCACATGCTATACCATAATGTCATAATGCATGGCGTTTGCAACTCACTAAATGTCGAACAATCTAAACCATACTATACATCGAACAATCTCACATTTTATTTGAATTTCTGATAATGTGTGGCGTTTGCAGCTTACAACTAAATATCTAACAATCTAAACAATACTATATATCGAACAATCTCACATTTTATTTGAATTTGTGGTAATGTGTGGTGTTTGTAAGTCACATGTAAATACTTGTAGGCGTAGGGGGTGGGACACCATACATTATGTGATAAACACATTATACATATGAGACATGGTTTAGATTATGAAGATCTAGCTAGAGCTTGAAATGTACTGTGATTTGAAATCAACATAAAGTTGATTCAAAAAACCAAGTTCGAGTTCATATAGTACACATAGTTCATATCTAACTCAAGAGTAATCATGTGGTGTGCTGTGAAGATAATACACAAACGATGGTTTAACTTGACAATAATGATGATTATAGATCTTATTAAAATAGAGAAACGAATTCAAATGGTTTGACTTCACAACAATCATTATTGTAGATCTTATTCAAATAGAGAAACAAATTCAAATTTAGTTCATATTTAAGCGGTAGTATATACGTTTGGAATGCACTAAAACATTCATTTGAGTAGTAGGTTGCATGCATTATACACGTAGCGAAATATTTTAATTGAACATAACATGAATTCAAAGTTTTGAACGACATTTGTAGTGCGAATTGATTTGGTACAGTACACGGGACTAGACTCTTGTGTGCTGCGAATTGATTTCTTTTTGTTTTTTCATCGACGGAAGTGCAAATTTATTTGGTACAGTACACGTTAGGCTTGTCCGGAAATTTCAAACCGCGCCTTGTCACCCCGAAATATTTAAGATATATCTTGGTCTCGTTGTGCTCCGACAACTCCTCCATCTCAACCCGTGCCTTGCTATTCCAAAATTACATCGCACGCGAAAACTCCCACCTCCTGTGAAATCCCGACACGCGAAATGCCCGTGATACCCCTGAACTGAAAGAACCGCCTCAAATCAGTGGTTGTACTTTCATAACTTACCCCACATTTCAGACAAGCGCGTCCCTAAGCCATGATTCCCCACTCCCATCCCATCCGCCCACCCATTCGTACACCGAGGCTGCGAAAACCCGCGAAGCCCCACTCCCTCCTCCATCTGCCACCCAGCCGGTGCCTCTTCCCCGACGACATCGTCCACAGCAACACCTCGACGTCCCTCATCCATCGTACCGGATGAGGATCCGTCATCGATCTCGTCGTCCCGCCGGTTCATCCACCCCGTCCTCCACCTCCAAGGAGCTGCCCCAACGTTCCCCTCATCTTTCGCGCCACCTCCATTCCCACACCACCGTCTTATGTGCACCACCGGTAGAGTAGCATCATCACCATTTCCTCGGATGAAGCTACAGCCTAATCGGCGCCACCAAAGAGGTTGTACACTAATCGCTGCATTTTCTTCTTGATTCGATCTCACGGTGCTGCCGGCGCTCGGTCCCGAGCCGACATGGTGCTCGGTCCCGAGCCGACACGGCACGGCTCCATGCACGGCGTCGCCGCCGGCCACTTCCTCCACAGCATCGCTCCTTTGGCGACGACGTCCACATCAGTTTGACCTGCTACTGCTTTAGCTCTCGCTCGCGCTGCTGCTCTGCTCTTGCTCTCGGTCCCCTGCCTGGTCTACTCTTGCTATTGCTTTTGCTATCACTCGCGCTGCTGCTCCCGCTCTTGCTCTTGCTTGCGATGCTGCTCCGATTTAGCTACACTTCAGTCGACTGAATCAACTTTTGGGTCAGTCGATTTTCAGGGGGTGGGGGGCTCGCCGGAGTTAAGGAAGAACCAGCTGCAGCAGGGAGGGGGGCTCGCCGGAGAGGTACCCCACTATCTAGCTTAGGGTTCAGGATGGGGGCGGTGGTCACCGACGGTGGTGGGGCGGTGGCGTGGGGATCGCCGGAGAAAAAGCTCGACACGGGGGGGGGGGGAGGGGCTAGAGGGATGGCTGTGGCGGCGGCGGACCGGCGGTGGGGATTGGTTTCGGGGCGGGCGGGGTGGCACATCGCCGGCTGCGGGCGGCGGGGGCGGCTGTTTGGCCGGTGGTGGTTGGCGGCTCAAGGGGTGGAAGTTGAAGATGAACTGCAGGCCCTTGATTTCTATCCAACGGATGGAAAATCGACTGATCAGAGATGAAAAAGTCAGTCGACTGACGTGTAGCCTCACCTCTAGTGCGATCAGTTTCGATAGTAAATTCAATTTCGACAACAAAATTCAGTTTCGACAGTTAAGTTCATAGATGAGCGGCTGATGTATTTTACATCTAGCACTTTGTGGTTATTTATTTTACGTCATATATTGGAGATGTTATTAGAATTCCACTTAGGTTAACGTTGTCTCTCCTGTCCTGCTTCACCCTCAGCGTCGTACAACTCACCGGAGTTGCTCCAATGATGAAACCCTCCATCACAACAGAGCAGTACCCAGGGCTCCATCTCAAGATGCCTAAGATCTTCTTCCCCTCCTCCGACAACCAAGTCAGCCGGATCATCCTCACCGACCAACCCAATCACGCTGAGATCGACATGGCTTTGCCAAAGAGGTTGTACACTTGTTGCATCTCTTTTTTACTCTACATGTTATATATATTGTCCACTGAGCACACGTAGTAACGTGAAATACGATTAGTTTCTCCTACTATATGACAAGCAGTGAGGTACCATGCAACTTAGCTATCCGTGATGGACTATTTTGAATGCCATCATTATTTATCTCTGTGTGTTTGAGCTATGCATTTGTCGATGGGCCTGGGAGTTGAGCTAGTAGGGCAGTGGCCTGGGTCCAAAGTAGTAGAAGTAGCAGAAAAACATTTTTTGAGTGTAGGCTTTTCCTTGCTCAAGCCTGCCTACTAGAATCGCCAATGCCTGAAAGGAAAAGTGAAGGAAAAACATAGGAATTGGAAAGTTTCCTATGGTACTACTATTCATGCATTTGGTTCAAAGGAATGGAGCAAAGGAAAATTGTCGGATTTGTTCCTTTAGTGTCTCCTTGAAAGAAAACCGTAGGAATTTTAATATCCACTTGTCCTCCTTTTCAAATTCCTATTCATGAAGCACAAGACTAAGAGATAGTGGCATAATAGAATTATAACTGTATATTTTCTTGTGGTTTGACTTAATCTCACCATGCTTCTTTGCATCCTGTGATCTTCCAATTCATGCCAACCAAACACCCAGATTGGCAGAAATCCTGTGTTTTTAAATTCTCTGTTTTGCACGTGCATTCCTATCCTATTACCGTGTATTTCCTATCCCTGCGTTGTTAAAATCCTCCAATTCAAACGAGCCCTTATAGAATTACTTCTCTTACAGATAGTTCTCAAAGAAAACCTTGCGTGGTTTGTCCCACTCCTACTGCGCCATCGTCCACCCCAGCTCAGCTGCTCCAACGACAGAAGGGTCCAGCAGAGCAGGGATCCGGCCACCAGACTGTCTTTCACTGCCTCGGATCTTCTTCCCCGCCACCGACAGCCATGAAAACTGCATTACCATCATCAATCGAGCAGATGACCTCGAGGACTACAAGGGTCCACAAGAGAGGTTGCACTCTTTCATGTCTGCTTACGTTATGCATCGCTTAATATTACATGCTACTTTATCATCTTGTTCACCGATTAGACTCTGAGTCAGCTCCAAACTAATGGTCAAACTTGAGTTTTTAAATGGTTTTGTGGTACATATCGGGGCCGCAATCAATAGTATCTATCTACTATCTGGCCAATCTCTGGTGTCTACTGTGAGTTTCATGTTGGGTGGGAAACAAATAGTAAAGATGCTATTATCTGTATTTTTTAACTGAAGCCATTTTCTGCCTACTATCATTGGTTTTGGGTCTATCCACAGGTTGCTACCATCACTCTGGATTTCTACATGCACTCCTTACATAATCTTACTATGTTTTATTCCTATGCATGTCAGTTATTGTACACAATGGAACTGAACATGTAGAGCAAAAGAGACGAGCCCTGCATGGCAATAAAATTTCATGCAGACGTTGCTCCATGGTAGGCACAAAGGCAGTCCCCCCTCCACCCATTTGGGATTGTAATCGAGAGGAAGATATATGTTCTGAGGGGTATTCAGAAGGAGAAGACCACTCCTATTTACCCCATGAGGTCTTCGCTCTAACTTGGCATGCTGATGTTGGTTATATCATGCATATGGTGCCTTGCATTGCTTACTTTATACATCAAATATGTCATCTGCTTAGTTTAGACATGCTTTGTGTGAAGGCCATGTATTTAATTTATTCATAGTTTATGTGAATTATGGAACACCATCTTGTTTAGCCAGGCATCATATATGTGAATTTTGCAATGCCATCCTGCTTAGCCAATCATCTTATATGTGAATTATATCAGGCCATCTTTTTCTTTCAGTTACATATTACATTTGTCAACAATGTTAGTACATTCAACTACTCTTCGTGTGCATTAGCCATTTGACACGGTGATGGAAAATTCTGGAGTGAAAACAAGGTCTTCAAAGCAGACTTGCTATCTGACGAAGCGCATATCTCGCTGGTTAGAGATAGCTCCTCAGAGGAGGATCCAGAGATAGATGACCAGTCGTATTCCCCCCCCCCCCAAGGTGTATGCTCTGACTTGGCAGGGTTATGTTGCTCATATAGTACGTATGGTGTCTTGCATTGCTATGTCATTTGATTAGTTTAGACATGCTTTGTGTGAATGCCACCTGTTTAGTGTCTAATTACCATATATGTGAATTATGCATTGCCATCTTGTTGCAAGACATTATATATGTGAATTATGCAATGCATCTTGTTGCAAAGGCATTATATATGTCAATTATGCAATGCCATGCTGTTTAGCCAATCATCATGTATGTGAATTATGTCATGCTATCATTTTTTTGTATTACGTGTTCCATTTGTCGACAACGTTTGTATATTCAACTACTCTTCCTGTGCATCAGCCATTTGAAGCGGTGATGGAAGTATCTGGAGTGAAAACAAGGTATTCAGAGCAGACAATGCTACCTGCTGAAGCAAACATCTTGCTAGTTACATAGAGCTCCTCAAAGGAGGATTCAGAGACTGATGACTAGTCCTATTTCCCCCCTGAGGTCTATGCTCAAACTTGGCAGGGTTATATTACCCATGTCATGCATGTTGTCTTGCATTGCTTAGTTTTTACATCATATATGGATTGCCATCTGCTTACTTGCTTACTATATAAATCATATATTTGAATTATATCATGCCATCATGTTTACATACACAACATCTATCTGAATTATGGCATGGCAACCCATTTAATGAAGACATCATATAGTTATATTATCTCATCTTGTTTAGTGTTTATAGTCATCATATTTTGAATTATGTCATTCTATCCGTGAATTATATCATGCTATCATGTTTCCATAGGTGGCATGTATGTGAATTATGGCATGCCAACCTATTTAATAAACACATTATATAGTTATATCATGCCATCCTATTTACATAGTCATCATATTTTGAACTATGTCTTTCCATCTTTTTTAGTTAGCCATCATAATGTGAAATTGTGTCATGCTATCCTGTTTAGTTAGCCATCCTATATGTGAAATTGTGTCATGCTATCCTGTTTGGTTAGACAACATAAATGTGAATTATTTCATGCCCTCTTTTATTCCCACCATCCATTGCACCTATCTATCATACAATGTCTGTACTTTCAATTACTTTTCTTGTTTATCAGCCATTTGAATTGGAGAGGGTGATGGCAGTATCTAAGGGAGTAACAACACGGTCTTCAGAAAAGATAGTGCTACCAGTTGATGCGGATAGAACCATGGTTGTACTTGCCCAAGAACCAACCCCACCACACATAACCCAGACTCTCGCAGATTGTACCCCTACCCAGTTGGACAGAGAACCAGCTACACCCCTTCTAGCCCCAACCCCAGCAGATAGTAACCCAGTTCCAGTTGACACAGCACCGTCTCCACCACAGGGCACCCAAACACGAGTAGTTAGTAAGGGAACTAGAGTGCCCAAAGCACGAGGACCACCACTCTGAATCCCAACTCAACGCTTAAAGGAGAAGAAGATTTGTTCTCAGGTCAGGTTCTGTAGTTATGTTTCATACTCCTTTGCTCTTGCATCACCGTATTTACTCATACTAACTATTTTCAAATTTGAAGGATGGAATTGAAACTCCAATGGTGCAACAGGTATGTTTTAAACATGTTGCTTTAACTGGTTTGCTGTTGTAACTTGCTCTATTTTGATTTCAGTTTCAATTGAATAAATAGTTATGTTCTCATGTCGTGCACATTACAAGTGTTGTTATTGCTCTATAGTTTCCCACACTTATATTCTGTCTATTCTGCTTTGTCTTGAACAAATATTATTTGATCTGTGTCTCTATCTTGATTTGGCAACAAAAACTAGAATGATATAGACCATAAAGTGACCATGGTACATAGATATATGTTTGTTTCATGCTGTTATCCTGTCCACTTTACTACTGAACTGATTTACCAAAATGAGTTTCATATACAACATGGTAAACCTGTGATGTGTCTGCTTGTTTCTCTTTTGGAACGCGGACAAAATATTGGAGAACAATACCCCATTATGCATGGTAAATAAAGTAATGCAGATAAGGTTCAAGATAGTGAGACATCCCTATTGGTCTCCAAGAAAGCTGATAAAAACTATCTTAGCGACAATAAGAGAACCCAAAAGTCCTGTCTTGATGTAGTGTTCGAGTTACTGGCCACTACTGCTGGCACAAGCTATTCGAACTCACAGCCTGAATCAGTTTGTCTTCTTGAGTCTCAACTTCAAGTTGAAAGACATCAATCAGATGTGCTGCGACAGGAAGCTGAAGGACTGAGGAAGTCCCTGCAGAATTCAGATGCATACTTTCTGGTGCAACAGCAAGCGCTGGAGGATTTAAGCGCCAAACAAGAGAAAGATAATAAGCTTGCTAAGCATCTTGCCAGCATTATGGGTACCAAGGATATTGTTTCTTGAGATCTTCTGAAGTGGTTTCAGTTCTGGACTTGTTTTACTGTGGCGTTTATTTGCACTGGTCACCAACTTTGACAACCAGTATATATGATATGTTGCTTTCTTCCCTATATGTGCACTGGTGGCAAACTTTGGTGCCCAGTGGATGTAATATGTGTAATAGCCGTGATAGCCTAGCGTAAGTTGCTTGCTTATTTATTTCCTTGTTGTCTTGTTTATTTGTTTGGTTGTAGTGAGTGCAGTTCTTTTTTCGCGGTTTGCCAGTGGCCGCAATAACCTAATTTTTGAAGCTAGGCCACAATAACCATGGGCTACATATTAACTGTAGTGACATTGGGCATCCTACGGGCCATAGAAACAATGGGCCTTCTATGGGCCATAGAAACAATGGGCCTTCTACGGGGCGTAGAAACAATGGGCCTTCTATGGGTCATAGACACAGTGGGCCTTCTACGGGTTGTATCATCAATGGGCCTTCTAGGGTCGTATGATCGATGGCCAAACATGGGCCAATAACAGACCGCATCATGGCCGTAAACGGGCTAGAGTTGGAATCGTCCGTTCATGGGCCGACCATAACGGGCCGTCGTTAATCGGCCGTATTTGATGACGCTATGAAAACGGCCCAATGTATTAACGGGCCACAAACGGGTCGACTGTAACCACAGGCTGAATTTGTCCCACAAGAAGAAAATTATAGTAATGGGCCGTAAGTAACCGAATGTTGGAAATGAGCCCAAGAATAAATGGATCCTGAGAAGGCCGAAAGATAACATGGGCTGGAAACGACCCAATGGAATAATGGGCCGTTAATGGGTATAAAGTGATACACGGTTCATTACGGGCCAGTTTCACCACAGGACGTTAATGGTCCAAGAGTTACAAAGGGCCTCATATGGGACGAAAGAGGTCATGGGCCATACATGGGTCGGAAGTTAAAACGGGCTGGAATCATATTGGACGGCCCAGATGATGCTACTGGGCCTAATTCGGATAGGTCGTAATGGGTCCTGGGTTAGCGGGTTGTAAATGGGCTATATGCAAATAGGCCGTTAACAGGCTTTCCGTGGGCCGGCCTGCCACCTTTTGACCAAGTCAAACGGGCCGGCCTTTTCACAGGAATGGGCCTCCATTGGGCCGTGCCACATGTCGACGTATCATAGGTGCCTTCGGTCCAATGAGTGGATGACATCTGTCCCAACGGTGAGCCGACACGTGTTTCCTCCAGCCAATGATGATTTTACACATGGAAAATCCCCATTGGTCGGGGATGTTAACGGGTTATCAGATCCAAAACCAGACTCGATAGCTTAACGGCGAGCCGTTACGATGGATGCCACGTGTTGGTCACCCTTGATGAAAGCACTTCTATGACGCGTGATTTATCGTCATGGAAGTGGACACTTTCGTGATGATAATTTTGGTAATGTCATGGAACACTTCTATGACAGGACAAGTATGACTATCTTGATTCTGTCATCAAAACGTCATGGTTGTACATGCATCACAGAAAACATGACCTACTGTGACAAACACGTATCATCACGGAAGTGTATTTTTTTGTAGTGCTTTCCAAAGAAACAACCTCAAGTTCATAGTATCAATTCTATTGAAAAAATTTCAACGATTACCATTGGAAGTTTTGAATTCCCTCTTCCTACCGTTAAAAAGAAATATGATATTCTTATTGTTGGGGACATGCATATCCCCATTGAGTTAACATAGTGTTATTCGAAAATTCTCTGGTTTCATGTTATTCGAAAGAGGTTTGTTAACAAGACTTGATCAACCTTGTTAGTGGATTCCTTTTGATGAGCATGAGATGGATGAAGTTAGAAAGCACAAATCTTTATACCAACCTTATATTTTCTGTTATTTAGATTAAAGAAAGCAAAAATAGTATTTTCTGTCTGTTTTTTGTATTATCCTTGCAATAAAAAATACCCCCAAAATAAAAGTTCTCCAAATGCCCCGAAATTGGAGTATAATTTTTTGTAGAATATTTAAGAATTTCTGGCACTTAGAACACACCAAGAGGACCCACCATTTGGCCATGAGGGCACAGGGCACACCATCCCCCTAGGGCGCTCCCCTGCCTCCTGGGCCCCACGTGGCCCCCCTCCACTTATTCCAGCACCCACACACTTCGTCTTCCTCCAAAAAAATCATCCCGTAGCTCAAACCCGTGTTCTAGCTCATTTTGCTGCCATTTTCGATCTCCTTGCTCAAAGCTCCATTCACAAAACTGCTTTGGGGGATTGTTGTTTGGTATGTGACTCCTCCAATGGTCCAATTAATTTTTGTTCTAGTGCTTTATTTATTCCAAATTTTTGCTACTGAGGTGACCCTGTTCTTGAGCTTGCATGTCAAATTTATATGGTCCAAAGTAGTTTTAATGCATGATTTAGCCTCTAGGCACTTGTGGGAGTAGTTGCTATTAATCTTGTTGAGTTTGGTTCACTTTTATTTTGAGTCACTAAAAATTTCAGAAATTTTTCAGAGAATGAAAATGATGAAGAGATTGTTGAGGGGCTCCTCGAGCCAAAGCTCGAAGGATAAGCATAATGAGGAGAATAAAAAGCCGAAGTACAATCTTCCTCGCACCACGGAGGTTCGGCCGTGCAAATGGCCTTGTGATGCATTCTTGAGAGATGCCGAAATTCACAACGACTTTTATTATTTGGCCAAGAATGCAAGCCGCATCGACTTCCTCCACGACCAATGTGAACATCACGTACCTCATCTTGCCCGAGAACATTTATGCATACTGGGAGCTGACACAAGCCTCAAAGCCTGAGCCAGAGCCACCACTTGACCCATATAGGGAGTCTGTTTGTTAGTGGGATCCGAAGGAGCTCGCTAACCAGTGGCACCCTGAGGACCCTCCTCAGTACACCGGTGAGGGCAGCTTCAATCCATGGGCATAGACCAACTTAGGCCAAAAGCCTAAGCTTGGGGGAGTATGTATTTCTTGCCGACATTACATTCATGTTCACACACTCATTCCAGTTGTCGGTGTTCATACTTTTTCATTGTACTATCTGTGCTAGTTTATTTTCTTTCCTTGTTTTCTTCTTGTCTGTTTGAAAACCTTGAGAAAAACTAAAAAATTAGTTGTAGCTTTTAGCTAGTTTACTTTCCATGCCTGTAGTAGTAATATTAAAAGAAAACCTAAAAAGATTTCTAGTTCTTCCTTTGCTTGTTGGGACCTTTCCCGTGTAAATAGTTTTATTTTTCTTTGAAGTTTTTTTCTTTTCTTTGGGGTCGAGAGGAGAAGTCCACGATGAAAATGTTGAGTGGCTCTCATATGCACTATTGTTGATCTAATCAAGAGCCCATATTACCTTTTCATCTCCTTTGAATTAAATGCTTGCAGATTCCAGCTTAGTCCAATGCATGTGCACTATTATTATTATCCACACCGTTCAGTCGTGCAAGTGAAAGGCAATAGTGACGATATATGATGGAATGATTGAGATGGGAGAAGCTGGTATGAACTCGATCTATCTTGTTTTTGTAAACATGATTAGTTCATCATTCCTGATTCAGCCTATTATGAATGAAACATGCCTGCAATGACAATAGAGATTATATATGCTCATGCCATTCTTAATTAGCTAGGAGTTTATAATGGTTTAGCTTGCGTGCCAACATGCTATTAAAATGGTTGTGATGTGGTATGATAGGGTGGTATCCTCCTTTGAATGATTTGAGTGGCTTGACTTGGCACATGTTCACGCATGTAGTTGAAAGAAAATCAACATAGCCTCCATGATATTTATGTTCATGGTGATTTATATCCTACTCATGCTTGCACTCATTGTTGGTTAATCTTAATGCATGTTCATGACTGTTGTCGCTCTCTAGTTAGTCGCTTCCCAGTATCTTTCTAGCCTTCACTTGTACTAAGCGGGAATACTGCTTGTGCATCCACTTTCATAAACCCCAAAGTTGTTCCATATGAGTCCACCATACCTTCCTATATGCTGTATTTACCTGTCGTTCCAAGTAAATTTGTATGTGCCAAACTCTACACCTTCAAATGAAATTCTGTTTTGTATGCTCGAATAGCTCATGTTGCAACTAGGGCTGTCTATATCTTCCATGCTAGGTGGGTTATTCTCACGATGAGTGGACTCCGCTCATCATTCATGATAAAATGTCCGGTAACCGGGGTGCCTAGTCCCATGCTCAAAACAAATCAAAATAATTACAAACAAAATTCCCCTAGGATTGTTGTTAGTTGGACGGTACCCATTGTTTTGGGCCAGCCATGGAATGTGCTCGTTGGTGGTTGGGGAGTATAAACTTTACCATTCTGTTTGGGAACCGCCTATAATGTATGTAGCATGGAAGATATCGAGATCTCTTGGTTGTTATGTTGACAATGAATGTATGCCACTCAAAATATTATTTATCTATGTTTCAAAACTCGAGGTCTGGCACCTCTACAAATCCCTGCTTCCCTCTGCGAAGGACCTATCTATTTACTTTTATGTTGAGTCATCATCCTCTTATTAAAAAGCACCAGTTGGAGAGCACATCTGTCATTTGCATGCATTGCTATTAATTTATATTGAGTATGACTGTGACTCGATTTCTTTTGCCATGAATTACAATGTCTATTCAGTGCTTGATCTTCAGGGGTGCTCTGCATTTATGTTTTGCGGTCTCAGAAAGGGCTAGCGAGATACTGTCAGGACCCCGACTCAATGCCACATCGATCTAGCATGTAACACCTCATATCACTTTGCGGCCTCATGCACGGTATCCCCACGGGTGTCGCCTTACCTTTGCCCGGGACCGTTTGCGCCTTTTGGCACACGTATATGATAGTGTTGCTAGCATCCATATGATAAGGAGCCCGGCCTGACATGGCTAGTCGTAAACCCAAAGTGTCACAAACTTAGAGGGACAGGCATCCATGACCCAGCATCGAACGTGTCGGTCATCAGCGAGTGAATCCAAACTGTAGCACTGGGCTAGCAGGACTCCAGTGAACCGGGCTATAGCGGGCTAACAGGACTCCGGTATTCATCGCGTGACATTTCCCTGAAGGGACAGACACAGGAACGAAGAAGGACACATGCCGGCCAGCCTAAGTGTTCCGGAGCAGTAGCAAGCTACCATGGCTCAGTGGAAGCACTAGGAGACATTTCCCGATAAGAAAGGCTACTAAGGATAAATGACTAGATAGTCAGATCCCACACATACCAAGCATTTCAATAACATACACACAATATGCTCGATATGTGCAAATACAACATGGCATCACAACATGACTCTACAACTCAAGTATTTTATTCAATAGGCTCCGAGGAGAGAGATATTACAAACATGGGTCTCACGACCCAACATTCAGAGCATAGAAGTCAAAGCACACGTGGAAGCTTAACATGTCTGAGTACAGACAACTATAAATGAAAAAGGCTGAGAAGCCTGACTATCTACCCGATCCTGCCGAGGGCACAAGATTGTAGCTGAGGTAACAAGCTAAACGTCGAAGTCCACACGGAACTACTAATGAGACGAAGTCTCTCTGCAAAAACATAAAATAGGAAAACGTGAGTACAAATGTACCCAGCAAGACTTACATCAGAACTATCTACATATGCATCATTATCAACAAAGGGATGGTGGGGTTTAACTGCAGGAAGCCAGCTTTGACTCGGTGGCTATCCTGAATTACGACTGCAAGTAACTCTTTTGAGGTGGCGCACACGAGTCCACATATTCACCATATGAATACACCACTATGGATCCGTTCCCGTCTCCCTACGAGAACGCCATCCATAACACTCACGCTTATCTTGCATATTTTAGAGTATCCACTTTCACTTGTCTATGAACTGTACAGGCAACCCAGAAGTCCTTTTCCGCGGACACAACTATTCGAATAGATAATGTTAACCCTGTAGGGGTGTACTTCTTCACACACGCTCTCACCACTTATCGCCGTTTACACGACATGTACTCGGCAACCTTCAAGTGGAAGCCCAGCGAGGGTGTCGGCCACGACCTGACTAACCACACAAGTCTCTAGTCCAGGTTTATCGCCTATTCGGGTTCCATCCGCAAGGAGATCCGGCCGGGGTGTCGCTCACGGCCCCAAATGATGTGTGCAGGGTTCCCAAGTCCATCATCCGGGTGCCACTTGGTACACCGGGCCACTGTGCCTAGTCTGTCCCAAGCCCACCTGTACCGGGTGCCACTTGGTAGACTACTAAGACTACCTACAAACACCAGAAACTAGTTGCGACTCCTGGACAGAGATCAAGTCGGTTAATAAGTCGAGAGAGTCAATTAAGGATCCCAATGTGTAGTAGTAGCTGTTCATGGATCACAAACACAGAACTCAGTTCCTGAGGACGGTTTCAATGAGACAACCCACCATGTACTCCTACATGGCCTCTCACCGCTACCTTTACCAAATCGTGTTCACACACTTAGCTCTCAACAATAGGACATGTTCACACACCTCCGATTCATCCCCGATGAATCAGACCTGACTCAACTCTAAGTAGTAGCAAGCATGAAAAACAAGCATGAATGAGTAGGCACATCAGGGCTTAAGCAACTCCTACTCATGCTAGTGGGTTTCATCTATTTACTATGGCAATGACAGGTCATGCAAAGGATAAGGGGTTCAACTACCGCAGCAAGTAACACATGAGTTGTTGTTGTCCTAATGCAGTAAAAGAGAGCAGAGCGAGAGAGTGGGTTTGTATCGGAATGAACAAGGGGGTTTTGCTTGCCTGGCACTTCTGAAGATAGTATAGCTCTTCATCGGTGTCATCGAACTCATCGTCGAAACCACGTCTATCGAGAGGGGACAATTACCGGCAACAGAGAAAGAACACAATCAATACAATGCAACAATATGATGCATGAGTGTGACATGGAAATATGCTGTGGTTTGAGCTAATGCAACTAGCAATGGGTTAAATGAAGTTGGTTTGAATCCAAGATTCAAATTCAAACTCCATATGTGAAGGTTTAAATGCCATTTATATGATTTGTGCTAAACAACAGCTATAAGTTGTTCTAACATGCATGAAAATGTTACATATGGATAGATTGGATTTTCCTGATAATTTTTCATATATAAATTATTTCATTTGGAGTTACGGTTGAATTTCTATGATTTTTAGAAGTTGAGGACATTTTCTGAAAATAATAAACCATTTAAGGTTTATTGAAATTCCAGAAAACATTTACTGCATCATCCTGACGTCATGATGATGTCAACAAGTCAACAGGGCTGGTCCGGGTCAAATCTGACCAGTGGGGCCTACTGGTCAGTGACTCAGGGCTGGTTAGGGTCGCAGACAGGTGGGCCTGGTCAACGGCCACGTCAGCAGGGTCAACCCTGACAGATGGGTCCTGTTGGATTATAGTTAGACTAAGCAGAAATAAAGCTGGCGCTAATTAGGGCATGGGGCCCATGCGTTAGTGGCCCATAGGGTTAGTTAGCTGGGTTATTAGTGGCTAGTGACTGTGCCACGTCAGCTTGCCGGAGGCTAACTGGCGACGACCACGGCAGACGGCGGAGGTGCACTGTGCGCTCGCTACGGAGCACGATTTGACGCTCGGTTTGCTCCTACGGGTTCCTGGGAGGAAGGCGCATCCAAAGAGACGAGTGGCAGCAGCTGGGGTGGCCGGAGCTGACGGCGGCGAGCTCTTTTGCGGCCGCCGGAGTTCGGGCATCGACGGTTTAGGCGCTACGGCGCGTTTCGAGCTGAACTGGTGGGATCTGCGGCTTCCTGAGGAAGCGCTGAGAACGCCTACATGCTCTGGTGCGACATGCGGGTGTTGCAACCGCGGCGGCGACATGGCCGGCGGCGGGGAGCGCTCGGCTCCGGTGGTTGATGCGGCTAGAGTACGAATTAGGAAACAGGGCATGGGGGAAACGGTGTAGCGGCTCACCACGGTTTTTCTGGTGCTGCTGGCGAGGCAGGGAAGGCTCGGGGTCCGGCGGAACGACAGAGGGGATCACTGGCACCCGAGGTCGGAAACGGCGGAGTTGGCGAGGCTTCAGGGCATCCGGTGCTGCGTAGTTCAGTGAGGAGGTCGAGGACGACATGGCGGAGCTTCTGGACCTGGCGGCAGGGCGAGGGAGGGCTGGTGGCCACAGAGGTGCTCGTCGGTGTTTTGGGCAGTCGTGGCAATCGCGGGAGAGAGAGACAGAGGAGGAGATGGGGACGAGGGAGAGTGAGAGGGGGTCGGGGAGGCACCGAGGAGACTCTTCGAGGCGATGCGCTGGCGCGGGCGAGGGCAGGCAGGCAGGGTGGTGGCGTGGCGAGCTCGGCGGCGTCGCGGTGTCCCTCCTCTGCCTACTGGCAGAGGTAGGCGATGACTGGCACCAGGCCAGTGGGCTGGGCTGGCCAGGTAAGTGGCCCAGGTAGGTCCTTCTCTCTCTCTCTCTCTCTTTCTCTCTCTCTTTCTTTTATTTCTATTTTTCTTTTGTTCTGTAAGTTTGTGGCATTACTAAAAATATCTAGGAACTTCCAAAATCACCAAACTGTGCATGCCCAATGTTTAGAATATATCCAACATGAAACATTTTGGTTTGGGATTATTTGGACATTTAAAATATTTACTTGCATTTTAATGCCCAAACGCAAATAGAGTATGATTTAATTCAGAGCCAAATATGTCATGGAAAAATGTGCATCAGCTCTGGCTACTGATATAGTATTGTCCATAAATGATGAACATTTTTGAAAGCCATTTGGACTTACTAAAAATATTTTTGGTTGAACCTAGTGAATTCCTTTAATGCTAGGGTTTAGGCAATCCCCATTTCAGGTTTTTAAGGATTTTAAACATGATGCACTCATGAAGGGTTAGCCTAGTGCATACCAGAGCTAGGGATGTGACAACTCACCCCCACTAAGCAAGAATCTCGTCCCGAGATTCGAAGACGTGAGGTAAGGAGATAGAGGGGACACAAAGCTAGCATAATCTTCAAGATCCAGGTTGCACTTCAAATGAACGTTGATTCAATCACCATCTTTGTCTCGTCGTCTTGCTCTGAGAACTCCAGCCAACATGACAATGAGAGAATAGGGAAAAACTCTAAAACGATCGATCTTATTGAAGGTCGAACAACTTAGGATCAACTCATGGAATGAGACATAGCAGCATCTCTCAAGCCGAGACACGAAGCACACATCTAGAGGGATGGAGTGGAACAGACGACGAGGGTTCACTAGGTAGAAAACAAGTCCACACTCAAGAAGGTGTTGAACGGTTGTCAACGTAGCGAGGAGTTGAGTTGCCATGATTCCATAACGGGACACCTCGCGGGTGGTGACTCGTAGAAATATCCCTTTAAGTGGCAAAAGAATTACCTTTGATCTAGATATCATTGGAACTCTTTATACCAGCCTAAGGCAATTCTCGAGCGGCCATTTGGAGGGGTTCGGTAGAATGGCATACCCGGTTAGAATGGATGATGTGGATTACCTTGTTGAGAACAACACATGGGATGGTTTTAGTAACTAGGGATAAGCTCATCAGTAGAGAGTGAGTCCACTGTTTGAAAAGTTATAGCATAATCGAGGAAACTGAGAGGAATCCCGGTTAGTGCCGATGATAACACCTAGCGCTTGTGCGTGCTCTCAAGAACTTGAGCATTTCCATATTCATCAAGGTTTTACCAACATCCGTGTCAAGGATCCTGGCAACACAACGTACTACCATGATGAAAAGCGACGGACGATGCAGATGCAAAGGAGGATAACTTTCTCAGATTTCACCTTAGCAGGGCCAAGGGAACAAAATCTGGATGATCGATCGCGAGACATTTAGCACTCCGCTTCTAATGTTCTCCTTGATGTGCTAGCGTAACCCATTTATTGATATGGTTTGGTATCTAGAACATCAAGTAAAAGGTCAGACTTCGAGAACTCAAAAATCCATATGGAACAACTATGGAGTAAATCCTATGAAATCCCTATGGGGACGTGGTCAACTTCTTCAACCAAGATATTACAACAATAGGCCTTCCGGCTAGGTGTGTTAGCCACGACATCCACGTTACCGGGTTACAGAGAGACCAATATTATAATTCTTGGAACACGTTCCAACCATCATAACTGCCTGAGATTCAGATCTGGTTGGTGTCAGGAAAATCCAGACTCATCGAGTCTAGAATGAAAAATTAAAGTTTGCACCACAAGTCGACGAGACGACGTTGTGAGATTCTCGGAAAATGGACTACGGTAGTAAGCTCCAAAACATGAGCTGGTTCTGCTACAAACATGTGAACACGTTGTCCGAGACAAGCATGAACACCTAGTAGTCTTATAATAAAACGCTACCGAGTTCAAAAGGGGAACCATCATCAAGGATATCGAAGTCCTTGCATAAGTCTTGCTCTTAAGAAGGAACTTCTTCTCCTTGAACAAATCAATCAGTGGCTTGGCGTGCTAGGAAACACATATGGAATGGAGGCGGCCAACCTATCAAACCATAGAGTACTTCGCATATAGGCGTGACTAACTTGGGGCGATTCCAGAGGAAGCAAAAACAATCTTTCTCGGATCCACGGCGACAACTTATATCAAGTGCACGTGAATTTAAGAAAGTCACTTGTTTCATCCAAACACATCCTTCATGAGATAGTATGAAGAAAATGCTATCAAAAGTTTCCAACACTAGCTTAATGTTCAACAAAATCATGGAGGAGATAAAAATGTTGCTGATGGACTCAACAACAATTCATCCAGATTCCCATGGAGATGGAATTCCATAATTATGAGATCAAGTGATAGCATTGGTCAGACCCAAAAAAATATAATCGTGTATGCCCGAGGAAACAACCACGGGTAAGACAACATTACGAACATCGTTGGTTCTGATTTGATATGACGATAGCCGACACTCAGATCAGAGTTCTGACAAGACAACAGATCCAACAACTGATCACGAGGACCAATCGATGAGAATATCATCTTTCTTCAACACACACACCCAGAAGATATCCCTTAGAGATGAACTAAGTCGGACAAACTTTTATCTTCCAACTCTCCAAGTTGTTGTTTAGCTTAACCAACTAGCTCAGGGGTATCCAACACGGATTCTTGGAGAAGGGGTGGTTTACAAGAAACCAACTTGATCACGAGCTCAACATAGCGGTCAGGTGACAACCTGGTAATACTTTCGAGAAGATATACGGAAAATCACGAACCATCGATATGTCACTAAGCTCGAGAACAACCTTGCTTTTCAGGGCAAGACGATATGATCACAAGAGCGAGGGACTGGCACAATCCTAATTCATTGATCGAGGAGTGCACCGGAAATAAGGACTAGGTAGCACAATCTATCTTAGAATGATGATTCAGTAATCAGCACGCTAAGAATGAGGTTGTTGTCCATTTAACTACCAAGCAACGGAGTTGCTAGGAGTATAGATTTCACACATCACGATTCACTTGTCGGCATTCCGGTTGCGACAACACGGGACCGAGGGATGAATAATGATGGCGAGAAGTATCACTACGTCAAGAATTCACAAGAGCCGGTGCAATTCTCATGAAGATCCTGACATAAAGACGGTAATACTTCATGGTAGAACAGAATCAAAAGCTGGGTTGGCATTTTGATCTGCGGAGAACAACCATTTTGACCCAATCCTGGATATTGATGAGGTACTGAAGTTTGTTTCTCCTAGTCATTCCAGAATAGAATGGCTTGACGGACCACAGGAGTAATATGCATCGATGAACGAATGCACGCATACTCTTGACTATCAATTGATAGATGAAGGTCAGAGGACAACTAAAGAGGGACAACTCAAAGGAGCATATGATTTTCTGAGTTGTGGATGCACAGATTAGTATGTCGAATCAAGTTCAACAGGTTTCTTCCGGATAACCCATGCAGAAAGGTTGAACTGGCAGAGTCACAACATAGAATCGAGAATTCGTCAAGAGCACTCTTATTGTGATCTTTCGGTTCAGCGAGGAACTTCTGCCATAAGCAGTTCATGGTATTGGAAGAAGGAAATACCACGGATCTCGAGGACTATCGCAAAGGTTACTAATAACCTAAAGGAACAAGCAAACACTAGCAACATGAAGTAGGTAGGGTGAATCTCGGTTTCAAAACCCAGGAGTAGAATACCTACAAACTAAATTGCATCACGAGATTCTTTCGAGAATGACGGTGGCCAGAATCATCACACTGGGAACACATAGCATGGCTAGGGTACTAGGTGGTCCCCTAAGACACCTAGGGTCATGACAATAACTCCAACATATATGTCGAGGCAATAGGGTACCTCAACTCAGCAATTAGTGTGATTAACTTGGCGTAGAAGAACATCGAAACCAGAGGAAAAGGATTTTGCAAGTGCATCAGATTGTTTAGATACCTGGGATGACTCGGACAACATAACGGCTATAAATACTCAAAAATATTTGTGACATCCTACAAAATGGTGGCATAACCACTCGATCATTACAACATCAAGATTCTGAGGCCAGCTATGAATACACGGGAGTAGTAGGAATCGAACTGAAGCTTAGAACCAACAATCCTATAAGTCTACGGATTAGTAACACGTGATCCTGATAGAAAGAGGAGATAGCCTAGTTCTTAACCCCATAGGAAAGATAGGATGACTCAGATTAGAAGGGCATAAGGTATAGGAGTAAAAAGAGCCTTACGTTCCATCCCACAATCAATTCCCTTATATAACTAAAGAATTTCTAGACTCAACTTTGACCAGTTTGGCTTGATAATCCTACAGGCAGTCAAGCACTGATACCAAAGCTGTCAGGACCCCGACTCAATGCCACATCGATCTAGCATGTAACACCTCATATCACTTTGCGGCCTCACGCACGGTATCCCCACGGGTGTCGCCTTACCTTTGCCTGGGACCGTTTGCGCCTTTTGGCACATGTATATGATAGTGTCGCTAGCATCCATATGATAAGGAGCCCGGGCTGACATGGCTAGTCATAAACCCAACGTGGCACAAACTTAGAGGGACAGGCATCCATGACCCAGCATCGAATGTGTTGGTCATCAACGAGTGAATCCAGGCTGTAGCACTGGGCTAGCAGGACTCCGGTGAACCGGGCTGTAGCGGGCTAACAGGACTCCGGTATTCATCGCGTGACATTTCCCCGAAGGGACAGACACAGGAACAAAGAAGGACACATGCCGGCCAGCCTGAGTGTTCCGGAGCAGTAGCAAGCTACCATGGCTCAGTGGAAGCACTAGGAGACATTTCCTGGTAAGAGAGGCTACTAAGGATAAACAACTAGATAGTCAGATCCCACACATACCAAGCATTTCAATAACATACACACAATATGCTCGATATGTGCAAATACAACATGGCATCACAACATGACTCTACAACTCAAGTATTTTATTCAATAGGCTCCGAGGAGCGAGATATTACAAACATGGGTCTCACGACCGAACATTCAGAGCATACAAGTCAAAGCACACGTGGAAGCTTAACATGTCTGAGTACAGACAACTATAAATGAAAAGGCTGAGAAGCCTGACTATCTACCCGATCCTACCGAGGGCACGAGATCGTAGCTGAGGTAACAAGCTAAACGTCGAAGTCCACACGGAACTACTAATGAGACGGAAGTCTCTCTGCAAAAACATAAAATAGGCAAACGTGAGTACAAATGTACCCAGCAAGACTTACATCAGAACTATCTACATATGCATCATTATAAATAATCCCAAACCAAAATGTTTCATGTTGGATATATTCTAAACATTGGGCATGCACAGTTTGGTGATTTTTGAAAGTTCCTAGATATTTTTAGTAATGCCACAAACTTACAGAACAAAAGAAAAATAGAAATAAAAGAAAGAGAGAGAGAGGGAGAGAGAGAGAGAGAGAGAGAGAGAGAAGGACCTACCTGGGCCACTTACCTGGCCAGCCTAGCCCACTGGCCTGGTGCCAGTCATCGCCTACCTCTGCCAGTAGGCACAGGAGGGACACCGCAATGCCGCCGAGCTCGCCACGCCACCACCCTGCCTGCCTGCCCGCGCCCGCAACAGCGCAGCGCCTCGAAGAGTCTCCTCGGCGCCTCCCCGACCCCCTCTCACTCTCCCTCGTCCCCATCTCCTCCTCTGTCTCTCTGTCCCGCGATTGCCACGACCGCCCAAAATGCTGACGAGAACCTCCGTGGCCACCAGCCCTCCCTCACCCTGCCGCTAGGTCCAGAAGCTCCGCCGTGTTGTCCTCGACCTCCTCGCTGAGCTACGCAGCACCGGACGCCCTGTAGCCTCGCCAACGCCGCTGTTTCCGACCTCGGGTGCCGGTGATACCCTCCGTCATTCCACCGGACCCCAAGCCTTCCCTGCCTCGCCAGTAGCACCAGAAAAACTGCGGTGAGCCGCTACACCGTTTCCCCCATGCCCCGTTTCCTAATTCGTACTCTAGCCGCATCAACCACCGGAGCCGAGCGCTCCCCGCCGCCGGCCATGTCACCGCCGCGGTTGCAACACCCGCACGTCGCACCAGAGCATGTAGGCGTTCTCAGCGCTTCCTCAGGAAGCCGCAGATCCCACCAGTTCAGCTCGAAACGCGCCGTAGCGCCTAAACCGTCGGTGCCCGAACTCTGGCGGCCGCAAAAGAGCTCGCCGCCGTCAGCTCCGGCCACCCCAGCTACTGCCGCTCGTCTCTTTGGACGCGCCTTCCTCCCAGGAACCCGTAGGAGCAAACTGAGTGTCAAATGGTGCTCCGTAGCAAGCGCACGGTGCACCTTCGCTGTCGGTCGTGGTCGTCACCGGTTAGCCTCCGGCAGGCTGACGTGGCATGGACACTAGCCACTAATGACCCAGCTAACTAACCCTCTCGGCCACTGACGCATAGGCCCCACACCCTAATTAGCCCCAGCTTCATTTGTGCTTAGTCTAACTATAATCCAACATGACCCATCTGTCAGGGTTGACCCTGCTGACGTGGCCATTGACCAGGCCCACCTGTCTGCGACCCTAACCAGCACTGAGTCACTGACCAGTGGGCCCCACTGGTCAGATTTGACCCGGACCAGCCCTGTTGACTTGCTGACATCATCATGATGTCAGGATGATGTAGTAAATGTTTTTTGGAATTTAAATAAATCTTAAATGGTTTATTATTTTCAGAAAATGTCCTCAACTTCTAAAAATCATAGAAATTCAACCTTAACTCCAAATGAAATAATTTATATATGAAAAATTATCAGGAAAATCCAATCTATCCATCTATAACATTTTCATGCATGTTAGAACAACTTATAGCTGCTGTTTAGCACAAATCATATAAATGGCATTTAAACCTTCACGCATGCAGTTTGAATTTGAATCTTGGATTCAAACCAACTTCATTCAACCCATTGCTAGTTGCATTAGCTCAAACCACATCATATTGCCATGTCACACTCATGCATCATATTGTTGCATTGCATTGATTGTGTTTTTTCTCTGTTGCCGGTAATTGTCCCCTCTCGATAGACGTGGTTTCGACGATGAGTTCGATGACACCGATGAAGAGCTATACTATCTTTAGAAGTGCCAGGCAAGCAAAACCCCCTTGTTCATTCCGATACAAACCCACTCTCTCGCTCTGCTCACTTTTACCGCATTAGGACAACAACGACTCATGTGTTACTTGCTGCGGTAGTTGAACCCCTTATCCTCTGCATGACCTGTCATTGCCACAGTAAATACATGAAACCCACTAGCATGAGTAGGAGTTGTTTGAGCCCTGATGTGCCTACTCATTCATGCTTGTTTGTCATGCATGCTACTGCTTAGAGTTGAGTCAGGTCTGATTAATCGGGGATGAATCGGAGGTGTGTGAACATGTCCTACTGTTGAGAGCTAAGTGTGTGAACACGATTTGGTAAAGGTAGCGGTGAGAGGCCATGTAGGAGTACATGGTGGGTTGTCTCATTGAAACCGTCCTCAGGAACTGAGTTCTGTGTTTGTGATCCATGAACAGCTACTACCACACATTGGGATCCTTAATTGACTCTCTCGACTTATTAACCGACTTGATCTCTGTCCAGGTGTCGCAACTAGTTTCTCATGTTTGTAGGTAGTGTTAGTAGTCTACCAAGTGGCACCCAGTACAGGTGGGCTTGGGACAGACTAGGCACAGTGGCCCGGTGTACCAAGTGGCACCCGGATGGTGGACTTGGGAACCCTGCACACGTTGTTTGGGGCCGTGAGTGACACCCCGGCCGGATCTCCTTGCGGATGGAACCCGAATAGGTGATAAACCTGGACTAGAGACTTGTGTGGTTAGTCAGGTCGTGGCCGACACCCTCGCTGGGCTTCCGCTTGAAGGTTGCCGAGTACATGTCGTGTAAACGGCGATAAGTGGTGAGAGCGTGTGTGAAGAAGTACACCCCTGCAGGGTTAACATTATCTATTCGAATAGCCGTGTCCGCAGAAAAGGACTTCTGGGTTGCCTGTACAGTTCATAGACAAGTGAAAGTGGATACTCTAAAATACGCAAGATAAGTGTGAGTGTTATGGATGGCGTTCTTGTAGGGAGACGGGAGCGGATCCATAGTGGTGTATTGATATGGTGAATATGTGGACTCGTGTGCGCCACCTCAAAAGAGTTACTTGGAGTCGTAGTTCAGGATAGCCACCGAGTCAAAGCTGGCTTGCAGCAGTTAAACCCCACCATCCCCTTGTTGATAATGATGCATATGTAGATAGTTCTGATGTAAGTCTTGCTGGGTACATTTATACTCACGTTTGCCTATTTTATGTTTTTGCAGAGAGACTTCAGACTCATTAGTAGTTCCGTGTGGACTTCGATGTTTAGCTTGTTACCTCAGCTACGATCTTGTGCCCTCGGCAGGATCGGGTAGATAGTCAGGCTTCTCAGCCTTTTTCATTTATAGTTGTCTATACTCAGACATGTTAGGCTTCCATGTGTGCTTTGACTTGTATGCTCTGAATGTTGGGTCGTGAGACCCATGTTTGTAATATCTCGCTCCTCGGAGCCTATTGAATAAAATACTTGAGTTGTAGAGTCATGTTGTGATGCCATGTTGTATTTGCACATATCGAGCATATTGTGTGTATGTTATTGAAATGCTTGGTATGTGTGGGATCTGACTATCTAGTTGTCTATCCTTAGTAGCCTCTCTTACCGGGAAATGTCTCCTAGTGCTTCCACTGTGCCATGGTAGCTTGCTACTACTCCGGAACACTTAGGCTGGCCGGCATGTGTCCTTCATTCCTGTGTCTGTCCCTTCGGGGAAATGTCACGCGATGAATACCGGAGTCCTGTTAGCCCGCTACAGCCCGGTTCACCGGAGTCCTGCTAGCCCAGTGCTACAGCCTGGATTCACTCGCTGATGACCGACACGTTTGATGCTGGGTCATGGATGCCTGTCCCTGTAAGTTTGTGCCACTTTGGGTTTACGTCTAACCATGTCAGCCCGGACTCCTTATCATATGGATGCTAGCGACACTATCATATACGTGTACCAAAAGGCGCAAACGGTCCCGGGCAAAGGTAAGGCGACACCCGTGGGGATACTATTGGGGATATTACCACTAGGCGTGAACCGGCTTGCTTGGGCCGGGTTAACTTCGTTAGTAGAATAAACAGATGAAGGCCCAAGGCCTGTAGTCGGTTTAGAACCTGTAGCCGTAAACCGGCCTGATGAATAAACTTGTATTGTAAGTTAGGAATAGAGAGAGACCAACCGGGATACGAATATGAACTGGTATGGGACTCCATGGACCGACGGGCGTCACCCGTGTATATAAGGGGACGACCCGGCGGCGGTTCAGGATAGACAACAACAACTCGAGCCTAGGCGAAGCTTGTTTGCTCCCTAGCCATCGAGACCACATCAATTCCATCACAACTAGATGTAGGCTTTTACCTTCATCGAAGGGGCCGAACTAGTATAAACCCTTGTGTCTTTGTGTCTGTTTTAACCCCTTCAAGTTAACCCGTAGCGATGGCTCCACGACTAAGTCCTTTCACTAGGACATCTGCCGTGACAAATCCACGACAGTTGGCGCCCACCGTGGGGCTATCGCACGATGGTTTGATGATCTTGGAGGGCAAGCTCAAAGGACTCGAAGGCTATGCTGTGGGCCGGATGACCAAGAGTCGTCGCGGCAAGCTCTACATCGACGATTTAGGATGGGGTCCCGAAGCCAGCTCGATCGAGTATGGATACCGGGTCCCCTTTGGTGGCATACACGTTTTCATCGGCAAGATCGGTGAGCCTGGGCCTGAGCCGGGCATCTGCACCGACCTTGTCGAGACGGCTCAGCGTGCGAGATCTACCTAGGTTAAACCGGCCATGAAGCGTGCCTTCATCGGAGTCATCCACGGAGGAGAGCATGAGGACGAGTCAGAATACGGTGGTGAGACCGTCGTCTATTCCGGCGACGAGTCCTCGACCGGAGAGACCGAATCATTATACCAGTTGCAAGATGACCAGATTAGGGGCTGTTCCGATGGCGACAGTATTTCGGACCCCCCAGATCAGATCAACCAGGTTGGAATATTCATGGCCGGCACGCAGGCGGCGAATCACTCTTCGACCGCGGCAGCGATGCTTTCCGGATCAGCAGCGGCAACGGTAGCAGGGGCAGGAGGCCTTGTGCGCCCGCCGGTTCAAGTTCTGTCTGACCTATTTGACGCACTAGCGGTACTTATGGCAGAGGCCAATCTGGCGGATCAGGAGGCCCATGTTGCAAAGGTGGCAAAGGTGAGAGAGCAGATCATACAGGCCAAAGCTGACCTGGCAGCAGAGAAGGACCGGATGGCCGCAGAGCGGGCTGCTTTGGACGCCCAGGCCTATAAGCTGATGCTCAACCAGAACGCATCACAGGAGGTCTTGAAGCGGAAGCACAGATCACGCCTGCCATTAGGGTTCGACCCTCGAAATCTCTTTCATACTCCGGGAGCTGGAACCAGTAATCCGCTGGGGCACCTGGAGGTAAACCGGGTCAAGGCACCAGGGCTGGGAGCGACGGTCCAACCCCGCCTGATGGAACCTCCCCGACAGAACATTGTGATTCCTCCGCCGGTCCAGACACCTCTGGGTCATTATTCTAATCCTATGGACAATCTTGTTGCAGCTACTGCGTGATTAGAAGCTATCCCGGTTGAAGGAGACTCTCCGCAAGCAATCGAGACGCGCCGGGTTAAGGAGCTTCTCCGGACCGCTTTGCTTCAGCAGGAGGCATACTCATACAACCGCGATCGGATTCATTCCACACCGCGTCCAAGCCGGAGCTATAGTAGGCGCATGGATGAACCGGCCGTATCAAGCACTGCGCGGAACCGTGAAGCGGCTCGTGGCAATAGCCCGGCAGGTGGTGTTCGTGATGCTCAGGACGTAGTGGACCGAGCCCGGGCACGAAGGGAGGCCGAGTTAGCAGCACAGAATGAGGCGGGTCAGCTTACACCGGTTCGTCCTACCACCTCTGCCGGACCAGGAGTCGCATCTAGCTTGGGAGTACCCTGTTTAGTCCCCGCCTTACGCAATATGCGCCTGCCCAAAGACTTCAAGGGTCCGCGTAAGGTGCCAAATTACACTGCCGATTTATCTCCAGAAGCGTGGGTAGAGAGTTACGAGATGGCCATGGAGATGCTGGATGTGGATGAGACCGCGTGCGCAAAGTACTTCACCATGATGCTTGAAGGCACGGCCCATAATTGGTTGAAGAGCCTGCCGCCTAATTCTATCAGTTCATGGGCCCAGTTACGGGCCCAGTTTATCCAGAATTTCAAAGAAACGTGTAAGCAGCCCAAATCCATAGTAGACTTGGCGGCTTGTGTTCAGGAGGACGGAGAGTCAACAACCCATTGGGTACGCCGCGTTTCCGAAGTCTTGCACTCGCCTGACAGGATCAATGCTGATTCTGCGATCTTAACCCTGGAGGGCAACTGCCGGTTTATGCCTTTAAAGCTGAAATTAGGGCGTATGAAGCGGTTCTGTAATGACATGGCTGCTTTGGTAAAGTATGCTGATTCTGATAGTACCAAGTATCCCGAGACTGACGATGATGAAGCAGGGAAGGGAAAGAAGAATAGCAACTCTAAGGGGCATCAGTATAAACCGGCGGGCCATGGAAACGGAGGCAAGCATAAGGCGGATAGCAGCATGGACTTTGTGGCTAACACTAATGCGCAGGACAAGGGTCAGCAGCGCAGAGGTAAAGCGGCGAATCGTAATGGCGCTCCAAATCCTAACCCGGATCGCCTAAACTATTTGTTGAATCAGCCTTGTCCAAAGCACGGAACGAAGGAGGCGCCAGCTAACCACCTTTGGAAGGATTGCTACATTATGCAGGAATTTAAGAACTCCAATGCCTTCCGGTATGACTGCGGGTCAGGTGGTGGCTCAGGATCCGGTTTCAATGGGCCGGGTCACGATGGAGCTTCCGGTTCAGGTTTCAATCAGGGCGGTCACAATAACCAGAATAATCAGAGTGGTCAAGGGGGTTACAACCAACAGCAGCAGCAGCAGCAGTCGGGTTATCAGAGCTAGCCGAAACAGTTGAACAATGGGCAGTATCACGTTTTCACAACTAGCTTGAAGCGCGATCGGAAACTCCACAAGCGAGCAGTGAACTCTGTTGAACCGGCCGTACCACGTTACTTACGCTGGTTGGAGCAGCCTATCGTGTGGAGCAGGGAGGACCACCCACCCCGGGTGGACAATCCGGGCCAGTTGGCATTAGTGGTAGACCCTCAGGTGGGGGGTTATAAATTCACCAAGGTACTCATGGATGGAGGGAGCAGTATTAACATCCTATACTATGAGACATTCCGCCGCATGGGGCTAACAGACAAAGATCTCAGACCGTCTAATACGGTGTTCCATGGTGTGGTGCCTGGCAAATCAGCATATCCTGTTGGTAAGATAGCCCTGGAGGTGGCTTTTGGGGACGAGCATGATTCCCGATCCGAAACACTAACCTTTGAGGTGGTGAAAATCCGGAGCCCGTATCACGCCTTGTTTCGGCGGCCGGCTTATGCCAAATTCATGGCATGGCCTTGTTATATCTACTTGCAGCTCAAGATGCCGGGTTACAAAGGGACAATAACGGTTCATGGGAGCCGTAAGATTGCTTTGGAATGTGAGGAAGGTGATGCGGCCTATGCAGAGTTGGTTTGTGCCACGTAGGAGTTGAAATATTATAGGGACAATGTTGATCCGGCGGACATGACCCCTTTGAAGAAGCCAACCACGGAGCATGATTCAGATCTGAAGTTCAAATCGGCGGCTGAGACCAAGCTTGTTGACTTCGTACCCGGCGATTCGTCCAAGCAGTTCACTTTCAGTGCCAACTTGGATCCTAAATAGGAAAGCGCGCTCATCGAGTTCATCCGTGAGAATCGGGACATTTTTGCATGGAAGCCTTCCGACATGCCAGGTGTACCGAGGGAACTCGCTGAGCACACTCTTATTGTTGATCCCAAGTATAAACCGGTCAAGCAATTTCTCCGCCGGTTTAACAAAGAAAGGCGCAAAGCTATTGGAGAGGACGTGGCCAGACTCTTAGCGGCTGGCTTTATCATTGAAGTGTTCCATCCAGAGTGGCTTGCTAATCCGGTGCTGGTTCTTAAGAAAAACGGCACTTGGCGTATGTGTGTGGATTACACGGATCTTAACAAGGCTTGTCCAGCGGATCCTTTTGCCCTCCCCCGCATTGACCAGATCATTGATGCCACGGCGGGTTGTGAGCGTTTGAGTTTTTCGGATGCATACTCTGGGTATCATCAGATCAAAATGGCGGTTAAGGACCAGGAAAAGACGGCGTTTATTACTCCCTTTGGAGCCTTCTGCTATGTATCTATGCCTTTTGGGCTCAAGAGCGCCCAAGCCACTTATCAACAGTGTGTACAGAACTGCTTGCATAAACAGATCAGCCATAATGTGCATGCTTATGTGGATGATATTGTAGTCAAGTCAAGGCAGAAGGAGACGCTGGTGGATGATTTGAAAGAAACCTTTGACAACTTGCGAGTTTACAAAATGATGCTTAACCCGGCCAAGTGTGTCTTTGGTGTTCCGGCAGGCAAGTTACTCGGTTTTCTTGTGTCCAACAGAGGAATTGAGGCTAATCCGGAGAAGATTACGGCTATCACCTCCCTGGCTAAACCGAAGTGTATCAACGATGTTCAGCGTCTGGCGGGTCGAATCACCGCACTGAGCCGGTTTATCAGCCGCCTCGGAGAGAAGGCTATCCCTTTATACTAGATGCTGAGAAAGACAGATCAATTCATCTAGAGTCCGGCTGCTGATGAAGTGTTGGAGGACTTGAAGCAGCAATTAGCCAATTCGCCCGTTCTTGCGGCTCCGGTCGACAAGGAGCCGTTATTGTTATACGTAGCAGCCAATGCTCGTGCAGTTAGCGTGGCTATTGTGGTGGAACGCAAGGAGGCAGACAAGGAATATCCGGTTTAGCGGCCGGTTTATTATATCAGCGAGGTGCTTATTGAATCCAAGCAACGGTATTCGCATTGGCAGAAGCTGGTATATGGAGTTTTCATGGCAAGCCGAAAGTTGAAGCAGTATTTCCAAGGGCACCCAATCACAGTGGTCAGTTCAGCTCCCTTGGGCGATATCATACAGAACCGGGAGGCGACTGGCCGGATTGCCAAGTGGGCTATAGAGCTTGGGCCGCACGGATTGAAGTACGTGCCTCGAACCGCGGTGAAGTCTCAAGCACTTGTTGATTTCATCAATGATTGGACGGAGTTGCAAGCACCAGAGGAGAAGCCGGATCACACATATTGGACTATCCATTTTGATGGACCCAGGCAATTGGAGGGCTCGGGGGCTGGAGTCGTATTAACTTCCCCACGAGGTGATAAGTTTTGTTATGTTCTCCGCCTAATGTTCCCTTGTGCTAATAATGCAGCTGAGTATGAAGCCTTGCTCCATGGTCTCCGGATGGCTAAGGAGATGAACTTAAGCCGGGTTAAGTGTTTCGGTGACTCGGATCTCGTTGCTCAACAAGTGTCTAGCACGTGGGATTCTAAAGACCCAATTATGGCTGCATATCGTCGTGAGGTGGATATGATTGCGGGTCACTTCAAAGGTTATCAAGTGGATCACGTAGATCGTCAAAAAAATGAAGCGGCGGACGCTTTAAGCCGGTTGGGTTCTCAGCGTAAACCGGTCCCGCCTAATGTCTTTCTTGATGTGTTGCACAACCCATCAGTCAAGCTCCCAGGTGAAGCGGATTTGGCTATTCCTGATCCGGAGGCTCAATTGGTGGCAACCCTGCATATTATACCGGATTGGACGGTTCCTTATCTTGCGTACATGAACCGGGGAGAGTTGCCAGAGGATGAGATTCTAGCCAGGCAGATAGTCCGGCGATCCAAGTCTATGACTATTGTCAATGGCGAATTGCATCATTGCAGTGTATCAGGGGCATTTCAACGCTGCGTTTCTCCTGAGGAAGGCTGTGAAATCTTACAAGAAATCCATGAAGGGGATTGTGGTCACCACGCCGGTTCAAAGTCTCTGGTGGCAAAGGCGTTTCGTCACGGGTTCTACTGGTTGACAGCTCATGCTGATGCGAAGGACTTGGTTAAACGGTGTGATGGCTGTCAGAAATTTTCAAGGCGTGCTCATCTGCCGGCTCAAGAATTGAGGATGATTCCAATTACTTGGCCGTTTGCAACATGGGGGCTGGATATGGTCGGACCTTTTAAAAGATCCAAGGATAAGAAAACCCATCTTTTGGTGGCAGTTGACAAGTTTACCAAGTGGATTGATGCGGAGCCTGTCAGCAAGTGTGATGCAGCTACAGCGGTGCAGTTCATTAAAAAGGTCATTTTCCGGTTTGGCTTTCCACACAGTATCATAACTGACAATGGTACCAATTTATCCAAGGGTGCTATGAAGGAATTCTGTGAATGTGAGCACATCCGACTTGACGTATCATCAGTGGCTCACCCCCAGTCCAATGGGCAGGCAGAACGGGCTAATCAAGAGATCTTGCGAGGCATCAAACCCCGGCTTATGGTTCCGTTGCAAAGAACACCGGGATGTTGGGTTGAAGAGCTACCATCTGTGATATGGAGTATCAATACTACGCCCAACCGATCTACAGGATACACGCCGTTTTTCATGGTCTACGGAGCGGAGGCGGTTCTCCCGAGTGATATCCGGCACGATTCGCCTCGTGTGGCGGCTTATGTTGAAGCGGACAATGAGACAGCACGGCAAGATGCTTTGGACCTATTGGATGAGGAGCGTGACATAGCGGCTGCTCGCTCGGCGATTTATCAACAAGATCTTCGTCGCTATCACAGTCGTCGGGTCAGAACCAGAACTTTTCAAGAAGGAGATTTGGTGCTTCGGCTCATCCAAGACCAGACAGATATGCACAAGTTATCTCCACCTTGGGAGGGACCTTTCATGGTCAGCAAGAATCTGCACAACGGGTCGTACTATCTGATCGATATTCGAGAGCATAAAGACTCACGTACATTAGAGGAGGAGACCAACAGGCCGTGGAACATAGCTCATCTTCGGCCTTACTACACCTGAGCCATTGGCTCTACCTATGTACATATTATGACAGTGTATATATTATCTTAGATATAATAAAACCGGAGCCTCAGCTAAAGCGGGGTCTCTGTCTCTTTCATATCATGCGTGGTTACATGGAGTGGTTCTGTTTTAAAGCGGCCTCCGGTTTACCCCTTGAAATTTGTTTTTCATATCACTTGGGCCTTGGTCGTATCCGAACCAACGCGACACCTTTTGATAGGCGAAAGCCACCAGATCACTTGGGGACATGGTCAAGTCTGAACCAGTCACGCCTCTTGATCGGCCTAAGGCCACAAAATCACTTGGGGGCTTGGTCGAACCCGAACCATTGCCACGCCTTTTGATTAGCATATATGCCACGGTTTCATTTGGGGACCTGGCTGACTTGAACCATCGTCACTCCTATTGGGGGCTTGGTCCTGTCCGACCATGGTAACACCATTTGATCAGCTCAGTATAGCATGTTTTTTGCAAATGGTTTTTATCATTGCCTTTGCTTCCATATTTCTTTTATGGCTATTCCGTAATTTTTGTTGTGTTTCCTTTAAACCAACACTACTTTTTTACCGGTTCAGCTAACGGATTTGGTTCATAATTAATCCGGAGAAATATGCCCGGTTTACCTTTCCTATTAACATCATGGAGTAATAGGAGGGCTCATAATGACCCAGCACGGTTTACATGGGAGTTGTTTTCTCCCCTTTAACGGTAATGGTGTGTAAAACCTCCGTTTCAAGCCTGGCTAAGCCAACTTCATGCCCAGCGATGGCAGGTATTTTGTATCGCATATTTGGTTATATGCCTTAAATACATTGATGATATATATATATATCAAGGTCATAAACCGGCTAGCGGTATAACCGCCACCGCAGTTCAAGATTTTCTGATTGCAGGAAATATAAATTGAGGATTTCAAGCAAAAGCATCAGTACTTATGCACGAAGGTATATTTAAAGTGGAAGTATTGGCTATTCTATTACAAGGCAATGCAGTGCCCAAATAAGATCATTGTTCTTCTGGCGGATCATAATGAAGTAGCTATTTAAACCGGCTTCCGGTTCCAGCCTGCTCATCGTCCCGCGCCGCTTCAGATTCCTCATCTCTATCCATTGGCTGGAAATCAACAGTGGTCCAGTCGATTCCCATTAAAGCTTGAAAGACAGCCTCTTCATGGATCAGAGAAGACGGTTCAATATCAGGAGCGTAAGTATGCTTACGGTTTGGAGGAATCAGATTCTCCGCTTCAAGAACTGGTGCAGCCACTCGCTTGTTCTGATCATTGTACTGAGCTTGATAATGCGACAAGTCTGCCTCTTCAGCTAATTGACAAGCCAGAGGGCGCACTTCATGGTTTATCGCCCTTAAATCCTCTTCATCGAACTTTGAGCCATCTTCCTTCAAGCTGGGATAGCCTTGAGCTGCTTCAACAGGATCGAAATCCGGCACCCATGCTTTTGCCCGGATCAAGGCATTAATTGCTCCGGTTCGAGCAGCAGATTTCTTCAGCTCTTCAATCCGGGCAGGAAGCATTGACAACCTCTTTAGAGTATCTTGGATTAAAGTGGGTGCCGGATTGTTATGAGATGCAGTGGTGATGATCCGCTGTGCTCCGGTATACAGCTGTTCAATTAAGGTGTAGGCAGCTTTCAGCTTCTTCCGAACATCTGACCCTAAGTGACCAATGCGTGTACCTGCAACAATACAGGAACGATCACAAACCGGATCTATTATAAGAGAGCCAAAGTTGTCAAAGAAATCAAAGGGAACTTAGCAAAGATAGCAGTGGTCATGGCATGCACTTGCCGCTTTACGGTGGTCAGTTCATCTACCACCGGTTTAAGGGCAGCCTCAACATTTTCAGCTCTCTTTATCAAAGCGGCCTTTTCAGTGGCCCAATCAGCCCGCTCCTTCTTGAAGCCCTCCTTCAGCTGTTTCATGATGCTCAAGGCGCTGGTCAATTCCTCCCTTGCTTTGTCAGTTTCGGCTTGTTGGGTTTTCAGAGTTTCTTGCAGATCAGTAATCCGGTCCTCTTTGATCCTCACTTCATCCTGCATACAGACAGTACTTGGCTTTAAACAAACGGTACAAGAATTTGAAGTACCAACCACATAACAAGTTATACGCTTGATACTTGGGGGCTAATGCACCTTCAATTTTCATCTATTACTAAATTGCAAAGTCCCAAGCTCAATACAGCTATTCAACTTGGCACTTGGGGGCTAATGGCTATTTGCTCAGTTATGTTCTGATGTTAGAATCTTTATTGGAGTCCCGGTTTAACTATGCTAAGTTGAACCGGCCCTTGAGGGCTATATTGACGGATTTCAAAGTATTAAGGATTATATTCAAGTCCCGGTTTGAAGAAGGTTACAAACCGGCCCTTGGGGGCTAGGAGGATTAATACAATGGCAGTAAGTAAAGAAAGAAGAAGCACAAGGAAGTTACCTCAAATTTGTCTCTCATCATCTTTACCAGGCCAGCTTCACAGTCACGACTAGTATATAGCCGGTTCAAGTAACCAGAATGAAGATCTTGGGCGCTCAGAGCAGCATATGTTTCCAGTTCAACATCCCGTTGGCCTTTGTTCTTGGCAGAAAAATCTTCTTTCACTGTATGTTTGGCTAAAGCGACAGGATTCCCTGGTTCAAAGCGGCCTACACCGGTAATTACAACATCATCATCCTTGGACTCACCGGTTTGTGTTGGCGCGGCCGGTTTATCAGCAGGTTTAGAAGGACTGCGGGATCTTTCAATCCGGACGGAGCTGGCAGGCGGGTCAGTAGGGACTGAAGTATTGATAGGCCTTTCCTCAGGAATAGCATCATCTTGCAAAGGAGGATGATTGGGAATATCCTCGTGAATGAACGCTTCAAGATCTGGTGCTTTATCCTGTTCAGGGGCGACATCTTCCTCAGCCACTTTATCCAGGCGGGCTTTCTTGCTCGGTTTAGGTTTAGCCCTGAAAGAGAAACAAAGAGTCAAGGAACAACATAAGTTATAACATGGTATACCAGAAGCATATGTTCAGCCTAGCTTACCCAAGGACCGTTTTCAGTGGCGGCAGCTGAGTGGCCGATGATTCACCAGAGGAAGAATGAGAAGTAACCTGATAATCGGAGTCGGACGGATTAAGAGGTTGACGGATGAAACCCGCTTTAGGATATAAATTAATAAAAAGGTCAGAGACCTCGGAGCGGCGTTTTCGAACCGGACTGTTTGGTAAACCGACAAAGGTAACTACCTGGCCGCTGTGCCGGGTTGTGCGGTGAGCTTCATGTTGCTGAGTCTTCATAAGAAATTTGGGATCCAAGTAAGCAAGAGGATGAGAAAATTTAACTTTCCGGATTGCCTGGCGAAGTTTTGGCAAAGGCAAAGGATCTGAATCGGAAGAAAGAATAGTTACCTGAGCGACATCAGCATTACTGGCTTCAGCGTCGTCCTGACAAGTATCATCATCAATAAGGCGTGTAAAAAGTAAGCCTAGTGAATCGAGTTCTACCTCAAGGTCCGAGTTACCCACATCATCATCAATAGCCGGATCAGATGAGGCGGTGATTTTCCTTTTGTGAGCCGGCTTCTTGATAACCTTGGTCTTTGGCCGGGTTGATCGTTCTGTTTTCTCCGGTTTGTCTTACGAAAGCTTCTTCCTCCAAAACAGATTATCCCCCTGGTTAAGCAGCAATTGATGTTAGACAGAGATAGCAGTAACAGGTTCAGTAAAAAATACAAGCAAAATCTTACAGCTGGCGGCTTGTTGGTAGTGCAGAAGGGAAGCAGGCCGGTTTGAGCGCAGAGGTGCTCCGGTTCGTTCAACATTTTCTTCACATCATTTGTGACTTCATCATCGGAGAGCTGGATTTTAGTGTGTCGGAGTGGGTCATCGACGCTATCAGTATACTTGCACATCAAACCGGAGCGCCGGCTAAGAGGCAGTACGCTCCATGATATCCAATAGCGTGCAAGATCTATTCCTGTTAAACCATTGGCCATGAAGGCTCGGAGCTTGGACAGTTGCGGAGCATATTTACTTCTCTCCTTGGCACTTAATCTTTGTGGAAAGGGGTGAGTGTTGCTGAGCCGCTCCAGACGAAAGCCATGTAAAGGATTTTCATTGTCAGGGGAAGTGTCTTTGCAGTAGAACCATGTTGCATTCCACTCCTTGGGGTGACTGTGCAGTTTGACGTGGGGATAAGTGATCTCTTTTCTTTTCTGAATTGCCATACCGCCCAGTTCGGTATTGGGGCCATCAGTGAATTCAGTGCGGCGGTTTAAGTGGAAGTAGTCTCTAAACAATTCAACTGAAGGCTCCTCCTGAAGGTATACCTCAGAGAGCACTTGGAAGTGACATAGGTTGGTAACAGAATTGGGGCCAATATCTTGCGGGCGGAGCTGAAAATTGGCTAACACATCCTGGTAAAATTTAGAACCGAGCGGTTTGAAGCCCCGGGCTAAATGATCTGCAAAGATCACAACCTCTCCCTCTTGAGGTGTGGGAGGACATTCATTTCCAGGAACCCTCCAGTGTATAGTATCTTTGATGTCTAAAGCGCCGATCAAAACTAAATCGTCCAGCTGAGTTTCTGTGACGTGAGAAGGAACCCAATTGCACTCATATACTTGTTTGGCCATGGTGAGATCTACAAGAAATAGATAATTCCGGTTCAAGAATATGTTGGTGCTGGTCTAAAAAATGTTAAACCGGAGGCAATACATTTAAACCGGATTCTGATAAGGTGGCATCATTTGGCTAAAGAGTTCTGGCGGTTCAACAAGGGGACTAATGGTATATACCGGTTTATTAACTTTTTCTATATTAAGTTAAACCGCCTGATCTAAACATTGAAAGCAATCGAAGTTGCAGATGGCTAAGTATGTAGAAACAGGTTTCACAAGGTCTTATTGCAGCAATGGATCTGAAGCAAGTTCAGAAAAACAGAAAATATTCAAAAGGATAAAGCAGAACGGAAGTGAACCAATGGGCAGATATGTAGGTGAGATCTATGGACTTGAGCGTGAAACCACAGGCGGATGTTAAAAGACTACTGCTAATCAGAGCAGGGGTTCACAGATTTATCTAGGAGTCTGGGTATGAGTATGAACAAGCGACGAACACGGCGAGAACAGGAAACCCTAGAACAGATCTATATTAAGAAGAACAGAAGGTTTACCAGAACTTTGGAAGACGCGGAAGGCTACCGCGGTGCTCTGGTGCGTTCAGGTTGATGCAGCGGCCCAAGACGATGCAGAGGACAACAGCAGCGGTGGAGCTCTGAGGCTGGCGACGCGAGGAAGACGAAGAGGAAGAGGCGAAGGGGAGAAAAGGAAATGACCCTTCGGTCCTATTTATAAGGCAACAGACGTGGGTCAGGCGCGCGAATCCAGGAGCCAAAATTTCGGAAGTGGAGCTGATGACCTGGGTATCGTAGATCTATTAATAAAATAGGATGTTATAAATGTTAACTTCGTTATGACGTCATGCCGGTTTACAGCAACCAGGAATGATGACGACATGGCGGTTTACCAATTACCAGAAGATGTCGAAGACAAAGATTTTGTGAAGGATTGACATGAACCAGTTCAAATCAATCTGGGGCCTAATGTTGGGGATATTACCACTAGGCGTGAACCGGCTTGCTTGGGCCGGGTTAACTTCGTTAGTAGAATAAACAGATGAAGGCCCAAGGCCTGTAGTCGGTTTAGAACCTGTAGCCGTAAACCGGCCTGGTGAATAAACTTGTATTGTAAGTTAGGAATAGAGAGAGACCAACTGGGATACAAATATGAACCGGTATGGGACTCCATGGACCGACGGGCGTCACCCGTGTATATAAGGGGACGACCCGGCGGCGGTTCAGGACAGACAACAACAACTCAAGCCTAGGCGAAGCTTGTTTGCTCCCTAGCCATCGAGACCACATCAATTCCATCACAACTAGACGTAGGCTTTTACCTTCATCGAAGGGGCCGAACTAGTATAAACCCTTGTGTCTTTGTGTCCGTTTTAACCCCTTCAAGTTAACCCGTAGCGATGGCTCCACGACTAAGTCCTTTCACTAGGACATCTGCCGTGACAAATCCACGACAGATACCGTGCGTGAGGCCGCAAAGTGATATGAGGTGTTACATGCTAGATCGATGTGGCATTGAGTCGGGGTCCTGACAGATACCATCTTGTTATATTATATTATGATTCTTTTGAGAAAGTGTTGTCATCCGAGATTTTGTTATTATTGCTTGCTAGTTGATTATGCCATTGGTATGAGTAAACATGAGACCTAAATGTTATTGTGAATATTGTTAGTTCATAATCTTTGCTGAAAACATGAATGCTGGCTTTACATATTTGCAAGAACAAGATCAAATAGAGTTTGTAAAAGTTTTTATTTATCACTTTCAGTTTGTCAATAGAATTGCTTGAGGACAAGCAAAGGTTTAAGCTTGGGGGAGTTGATACGTCTCCAACGTATCTACTTTTCCTATCACTTTTGCCCTTGTTTTGGACTCTAACTTGCATGATTTGAATGGAACTAACCCGGAGTGATGTTGCTTTTAAGAAGAATTACCAGGTGTTATTTTTGTGCAGAAATAAAAGTTCTCGGAATGACCTGAAACTCACGGAATCAAGTTTCGGAATTAATAAAAACTATTAGTGAAGGAATCAACGTAAGGGGGCCCACACCCAGTCCACGAGGGTGCAGGGGCGCCCACCCCCTGGGGCGCTCCACCCTGCCTCTTGGGCCCCGTGGACCTCCACCGACCTCAACTCCAACTCCATATATTCACGTTCGGGGAGAAAAAAAATCAGAGAGAAGGATTCATCGCGTTTTACGATACGGAGCCGCCACCAAGCCCTAGTCTTCCTCAGGAGGGCTGATCTGGAGTCTATTTGGGGCTCCGGAGAGGGGAATCCATCGCCATCGTCATTATCAACCATCCTCCATCACCAATTTCATGATGCTCACCGCCGTGCGTGAGTAATCCCATCGTAGGCTTGTTGGACGGTGATGGGTTGGATGAGATTTACCATGTAATCGAGTTAGTTTTGTTAGGGTTTGATCCCTAGTATCCATTATGTTGTAAGATTGATGTTGCTATGACTTTGCCATGCTTAATGCTTGTCACTAGGGCCCGAGTGCCATGATTTCAGATCTGAACCTATTATGTTTTCATGAATATATGTGATTTCTTGATCCTATCTTGCAAGTCAATAGTCAACTACTATGTGTTATGATCCGGCAACCCTGAAGTGACAATAACCGGGACCACTCCCGGCGATGACCGTAGTTTGGGGAGTTCATGTATTCACTAAGTGCTAATGCTTTGGTCCGGTACTGTATTAAAAGGAGGCCTTAATATCCCTTAGTTTCCAATAGGACCCCGCTACCATGGGAGGGTAGGACAAAAGATGTCATGCAAGTTCTTTTCCATAAGCACGTATGACTATATTCTGAATACATGCTTACATTACATTGATGAACTGGAGCTAGTTCTGTGTCACCCTATGTCATAACTGTTGCATGATGAATTGCATCCGACATAATTATCCACCATTGGTCCATTGCCTACGAGCTTTTCACATATTTTTCTTTGCTTAGTTACTTCTCCGTTGCCATTGTTACGATTACTACAAAACCGCTGCTGTTACTTTTGCCACCGTTACCATTAATTCCATACTACTTTGCTACAAAATACTTTGCTGCAGATATTAAGTCTTTCAGATGTGGTTGAATTGACAACTCAGCTGCTAATACTTGAAAATATGCTTTGGCTCCCCTTGTGTTGAATCGATAAATTTGGGTTGAATACTCTACCCTCGAAAATGGTTGCGATCCCCTATAATTGTGGGTTATCAGGCCCGGCCTCGTGCATGCCTCAGCCGCCGTTGGGTCATCCAGATCGCTAGGACGAGGCCACAGGGTGAGGGCTACAGGGTCAGTTAGGCTCCTGAGATGCGATGCTCAGGAGCCACCCTTGATGTACGAACAACTTGGGAAAGGGAGTGCGAGAGCAGGCCTTGATGTTCTTCATCGGTAGGGCCCGGCCCCGCGCATACCTTAGCCTCCGCTGGGTCGTTCGGATTGCCAAGATGAGACCAAGGGGTGAAGAGCTATGTGGCCAGTTAGGCTTCTGAGACGCGATGCTCAGGAGTCCCCCTTGACGTACGAACAAATCATCATACCTTTCCTCACCGAATTCTCGCTTGGAAGGGGCGCGCAAAGACCAGGTCCGTGGGACCTGGCAGGGTGGCGTACGCCAGGCGTGACCGAAGGGTAGCCCCCGTGCACAACCCCCTCACGCTACCCTCGAGGGAGAGAAGTGCGGTGAGGCTAAGCATTGATCCCCGAGGCTCCCTGAGGTTGCTGCAGCCGCGAGGCCACCCTCAGTTGTTTATCACCAGCGCGGAGCACGGCTCTTCCGCTCTTGCATGGGCATAGCCGCTCCTCGGTAGTGTCGATAGCCAGGGCGGAGCATGGTGCTTCCACTGGTACGTGGGAGGGGCTCCCTCTGAGGAGAACCCCCGGGGCATGTACAACCCCGCCCTGACACATGGCTTGCACGTCAGGGCTAGTGGAGGTGTGTATGGGCACTCGTGAGCCAACACGGGACTCACGAGGCCCTACCTCAAGGCAGGTTGCGCCAGAATTTGATTAGGAACCCTTGTGTCAGTCCTGCAAGATGGTTAGGCAACCTACATCGAGTGAATCTTCTGAGGTTATTGCATGAGAAGGCCAGACACCAATGACCCTAGGAGGTGACGTGAACGGGGCCGTCCCGCCAGAAAGAGCTTAGCCGTTGGGTTTATCGACGCTGCAGGGACGGACCCGAGCACAAACACCGTGCCCAGTATTCTCATGGAAAGGTCCTAAAGAAAAACAGCCGGCGCGCGGCTCCCATGGTGACAAGGCACCAGTTCGCGCGCCCTCACTCGCCCACTCGCGATTAGCTCATGCGAGAACAAGGCACCAAGGGCCATGGGACGTGACGTACATGAGGGCTGGCCTGTGAGCCAGAGCTCAACCTCTTGGGTTTTGTGACGCTGCAGGGATGGACCCGAGCATAGACGCCGTGCCAGTCCTTAATCATGAGGCAGTCGTGGGTGGGCTTGCAAGGGCGTGAGGAATTCATGGCGACGAAGCGCCGGACATGCAATTGATAATCTTAAGGCAACTCATAGAGGAAGGTAAACCAGTTCTGATGAATGCAAGAAGGATACATGTCACAGGGATGGACCCACGCGACTTGGGGATAGTGCAGCCCAAGGGGCGCCCTCAAACCAAACGAACTAAAAGATGTCACCTGGCACCGTTGCTGAAGAAAATGTCGGGGTAGCAGGAGGCGCACGTTGCTGAAGCCACTCCTCAAGAGCCACCCTGGCCCTGAACCTCGGGAGGCACTGGGGACCCGGTGGGCTCGTGAGGATCCATTGCCATCTCTTCCTAGATCACCTGGTGCCTAGCCTCCCGAGCCGCTAGGACGTCCTGCATGCGGTGCTGAGATACAACAGCTGCGCTCAGGAAGCCGAAGGGCATGTGAACGTAGCTGTGAGGGGGACCCTCGCATCGGCTGACACGGGACGGCCAGAAGAGCTCCTGAGACGTGGCTCTGTTGAGCCCTGGGATGTCGACACAGACACGTAGCTCCTCGTCCTCACCAGGGCAAGGAGCCGCGCCTAGTGGTGGGCGGCAATCGCCCCATACAGCCCTCGCCTCCTGAATTTCCTGGACTACCTTGCTGATGAATTCCCGAGAGGCTAGTGCCTCGTGCCATGTGCTCTCCCCTCGAAAGCGTGCAGTGTAGCATGCCTCCACATGTTGCCCGAGCGCCTCCCTGTAAGTGCATCTAGTGCCCCTTAGTGATTTTGGTGTATTGAAGACTTATAGCACTACAAAAAAATACACTTCCGTGATGATACGTGTTTGTCACAGTAGGTCGCGTTTTTTGTCATGCATGTACATCCATGATGATTTTATGACAGAATCAAGATAGTCATACCTGTGCTCTCGTAGAAGTGTTCCATGACATTACCAAAATTATCATCATGGAAGTGTCCACTTCCTTGACGATAAATCACGCATCACAGAAGTGCTTTCGTCAAGGGTGACCAACACGTGGCATCCACCGTAACGGAATGCCGTTAAGCTATCGTGTCCAGTTTTGGATCCGATAACCCGTTAACATCCCCAACCAATGGGGATTTTCCACGTGTAAAATCATCATTGGCTGGAGGAAACACGTGTCGGCTCATCGTTGGGACAAATGTCATCCACTCATTGGACCCAAGGCGCCTATGATACATCGACACGTGGCACGAACCAACAACACATGGCACGACTCAACAAAGGCCCATTTGTGTGAAAAGGCCGTCCCGTTTGACTTGGTCAAAAGGTGGCGGCCCGGCCCACGGAAAGCCTGTTAACGGCATGTTCGCATATAGCCCATTTACAGCCCGCTAACTCACGGCCCGTTACGGCCTACCGGAATTAGGCCCAGTAGCGTCATCTGGGCCGTCCAATATGATTCTAGCCCATTGTAACTTCCGGCCCATGTATGGCCCATGACGTATTTCGACCCATATGACTCCCTTTGTAACTCTTGGCCCATTAACGACCCGTGGTGAAACCTACCCGTAATGAACAGTGTATCGCTTTATACCCATTAGCGACCCATTATTCCATTGGGTTGTTTCCAGCCCGTGTTACCTTTCGGCCTTCTCAGGGCCCATTTATTCTTGGGCTCATTTCTAGCATTCGGTTACTTACGGCCCGTTACTGGCCTTTTCTGCTTGTGGGCCAAATTCAGCCCGTGGATATAGTCGGCCCGTTTGTGGCCCATTAATCTGTTGGGCCATTTCATAGCATCATCAAATACGGCCTATTAACGGCCCGTTATGGTCATCCCATAAAACGTACGATTTCCACTCTAGCCCGTTTACGACCCATTATACAGCCCGTAGAAGGCCCATAATGAGACGACCCGTAGAAGGCCCATGGATCCTACAGGACGTAGAAGGCCCATTGATCCGATGACCCATAGAAGGCCCATGGATCCAATGGCCCATAGAAGGCCCATGGATCCGACGACCCATAGAAGGCCAATGGATCCGACAGCCCATAGAAGGCCCACGGGTCTGACGGCCATAGAAGGCCATGGATCGTCCGTCCCGTAGATGGCCCATGGATCGTACAGCCCGTGGAGGGCCATGGTCACTACAACGTTTGGGCGAGTTGGCCCCCTTTTGAATGATATAGCATATTCAAAGAATTATCCTACTCTATACTATCACCTCTAAAATACATACACTATACAATAAAGAGACTAAGGCATAGAAACGTAGAATAATCCTACACTATACAATAAAGAAATTACAGTCGATTATACCCACTGGGCATTATGGTTCGGCACCAGTGATAATAAAGCATACACAAACAACAAATTACATACACTAGGCAAATACAGGTCATACATCATGGACGCGCATCAACATAACTTACCATTTGAACTATAATCTCTTCAGAAAATAGGATTGGCCGGATTCAGATAGCACAAATCTCAGTCTGCAAAATCTCCAATTCCTTCGTGGTTACCTCAGTGTCTTGTTTCATTTTTTGACTCCTGCAACTAATACCTGCATGTCTAGTCTCAACTTGTTGATTGTACATTGAGAATCATGTACACGTTGCCTTGCCACCTCTAGTTGATGCTCGAGAACATCAGCACATTCCAATTCCAATCCATAATCATTCGGTAACGGCCATGCCGCACTGCTCACAGATCTTTGTGTTGATGTCACTCCATCCTGAAATGTTTCTGTAAGTACACATGACTAGGGCAAAAATATAGTTACAACAGTGAAGCGAGCAAGATAGACTATTTTGTACATGGCAAAACGGGACTAACAATAATGTTACACGTCATGAAGCATAAGCAGGTGATATTTTAAAAATTATAAAAAGGTAGTCAGTGCGGCCTGTATACAGAAATCTCTCTTAGCTCACCAGAGGAGCATGATGTTGGGGCCCAATCCAAATCACAGACAAGTTACAAATATAGACAGCAGGTTGTGTATAAGTAAGCAAGCAGTTGGCCATTCTGTAGCTCAATTGAAGTCTTAGGGAGCATAATGAACAGTAGAGGGTTTCATACAAACATACTACAACAAGCAAAACTATGCAATCATTGGCCTAGTATAAACTAGATTGTGAGCCTCATGCAATAATAGTTGGTTAATAGATTTCAAAGCTTCGGGCACACTTCGGCAGAGTAATTAAATGGTAAGGCCTTTAATTATGTCAACTAATAGTTATACATGTACCCAACATCAGTCATCATTCTTTGGGCATCTCATTAACTGAGCACAAATAAAGCAATTGAAAAGAGAAAATTAACTATGCCTGAAACAAACAAGGAATTGAACTATTGAGTTGGATACAGTGACTTACCTTAACAGGTTGAAGAGGCTCAGCACAGCTCCTACTTCTCTTGCAAGGGTCCTTCCTAACATCTTGTACTTGGAAATCCTCAATCTTATCTTCATTGCACCCCCTCTACAAGGTGACACAAACTAGTTACTCGTCTCCTTGGAAGATAAATATGCATACTTTCCAGTCCATGAACACAAAAGGATGAGATTGTAACAAAACAACACCACATAATGAAACATGCAGCATCTCTTGCACTTGCACACAATGAAATGAGCATTTACTATGTCTGCACTATGTAAAAACTAGGCATACCTTCGAACTGGATCTCCAGGTACTCTTGGAGAGCCTACTTTAGTGTACAACCAAACCTTTATGTCACCTATGAGTTAGAAAAGGCCCCACTACAGCAGTCCTTCGTGTTTAAATCGTTCACAAGCTCTGTTAGAGTGTTAGGTCAAGAACAACAAGTAATCAAAGCAAACAGTCCTAGTATGGCTTGGTGATGCAAACAAGCAATTCAACAGATGTGTGAGCAAATCTTACATATCAAGAAAAGAAGCAAAGAAGGAGGCTTAAAGACCATCACTTGACAGACCAGATTTAAGGGGCATTTAAACATCATTTGCAACGTATGAACTACATAAACATTGCATATTCCAGATTCTAAAATGGAATGCACATGTATTAGGTTATGCCATGTATGATGATGCCTAAATGTACACTATAGCAGGCATGAGTGATTCATCATTGCACACACAATTGAATTGTAGGTTAAGGGCCAGTTCGATTCCGCCTTCTCAGGGCTTATTGTCAAAATAAGCCATAAAAGATGTAGAGAAGACATTTTTGAGTTATGGGCTTGGGCTTAACTAATTTCGCTTTGGAGGGGGTGTATCGGGTAGAACCTCACTAAAAAATGAAGGGAAGGGGAATAGTGAAATGACTCTGTTGTCTGCCTATATTACAATCAAAATGCAACTTCTGACACCCACGTCACACCTGATCCTCAAGTAAAAACAAACACGCAAGCATTCATTGCCCCGCCCACTTGCATCTCCTATCCCCTTTCCCTCTACCTCGATCCCCTACCTGCAACATTAGGGTTCCTCCAACAAGTCATCGCCACTAGTCCCATCTGGCCTGGTCCTCGATGATGCTCTGTCCAGCTAGGATACATGGTCGGCAGGTAGGGGCAAATCTCCCTGGCTGCTCCTCCCTCTGGCGCCGCCCCTCATTCTCATGGTCTCCAGCAGCTGCTCCACTGTGGTTCGTCCAACACACTACTTCGGTGGGTGCTGCACAACTACGGCTGGTGCCACACTGCGGCAGAAGGCACCTTATTCCCCCTCCCCTCCTCCCAAGTCATGGCCTTGAGGTGTTGTTGAAGGATGAGCTCATCCAACAAGGTGAGAATCTCCTCTGATTTTTTGCCAAATTTTCATTCTGATCCACTATACGATGAATTGCTATGAGCTGCTTCTACTGCTGCTATATAATGCATTGCTATGAGCTGCTCCTACTGCTGCTATATGATGAATTGCTATGAGCTGTTGCTGCTGCTATATGTTGAGTTGCTATAAGCTGCTCCTTTTGCTGTTTTATTATGAATTTCTATGAGCTGCTCCTGCTGATGCTATATGATGAATTGCTATGAGCTGCTCCTGCTGCTTCTATATGATGAATTGCTATGAGCTGCTCCTGCTGTTGCTATATGATGAATTGCTATGAGCTGCTCCTGCTGTTGCTATATGATGAATTGCTATGAGCTGCTCCTGCTGCTGCTATATGATGAATTGCTATGAGCTGCTCCTGCTGCTGCTATATGATGAATTGATGTGAGCTGCTAGTGGTATATGATGAATTGCACACTACTGCTGTTGTATGATGAGTTGCTATGAGCTGCTGCTGCTATATGATGCTTTCAGGTGGTGCTGCTATATGATAATAACAAGCCACTTGGACCATCGAATTTCAATAAATAATTGTTCTTCATTTAAGTGTGGGTTATGCGTTGTTCATTCAAATTAGCAAATAGGATCTCTATGGAAAACATTGACCAAAGTAGATTGTGCCAAGTAGATGGTATCTTTGTATTTGTATTTTGAGAAAATAGTGATGGTCTGTTTTCCTATCATATTAATTACTGCACTGGGTTCAGTTTGTGATGTTTGCAAGTCAAATTAATTTTCATATGGGCATCAAAATGAAAAAAATATAATGCAATCTAGACTTTTCGCTGATCGTACCAAGATAAGCTGAAAATGTAATGAAAAGAACTGGTTGGCTTATTACATGGAGCTTATATTCACAGGTGCTTATTTTCTTAGGATAACTCGTAATAACTGTCCCTAAGAAACTTGGCAAATAGAACTGACATACAAATAACATGTCACGATGATTGCAATGGAGAAGTGACGTACCATAGCACACTGTATAGGCTCACTGCTGCCTCTCCTTTTTTTGCGATGTTCCATGAAATTGCCACATACATCTTGTCGTGGAATTGTCACGTCAGATGTCCTCGTGAAAGGACTTAGTTGTGGAGCCAACGCAACTAGGAAGCTTGAAGGGGTTAAATTGGGACAAAGGACACGAGAGAGTTTATACTAGTTCGGCCCCTTACGGTGTAGGTAAGGCCTAGGTCTAGTTGGGTTTGGTATTGATGTTTCGATGACCAGGGAGCGAGATACGCTATGCCCGGCTCTCGATGAGTTGTTTCTTACCCTAAGCCGCCAGCAGGTCGTCCCCTTATATACACGGGTTGACGCCCTGCGGCTTACAGAGTCCCGGACGGCTTATAAACAGTGTCCGGCTCAGTGACTAGTTAATCTACCTTATGTTACAAGTCATGCCATCATGGCGGTTTACTACAACGGGCCTTAAGCCGCCTGTGGGCCTTAAGCCCTTTATTGAATCACCATCTTCATGCTTGGTCTTGGGCTTCCTCTGATGAGTCTTCTTTGTGTAACCCGGCCCCTCCTGGGCGGCTTACACAAATAGTTATATCCCCAACATTAGGCCCCAGATTGATTTGAACCTGTTCATGTCAATCTTAAAAATATATTTAAATAATAAATCTTCAGTCTTCTGACTATACTAAGGGTTTTCTTTAACCCGCCATGACGTCATCTTCTGGATCCGTCTTAACCCGGCGTGACATCATCCTTTCTTTAATTCATTTTCTATTCCATCGTATCCTTCAACGGATCTCTGCTTTTATTGATTGTTCCGAAAATCGAGGCGTCGGGGCCGCTGGATAGTAATTCTTATCTCCTCGTTTCCCGCGCCGTCTTAGTTATCTTCTCCCTATAAATAGGCGCGACTTAGGTCTTTCATTCTTCCCTCTTTCAGTCGTCCTCTTCCTCTTGCCTCCTCTCGAGCTCTGCTGCCGCCACCGTCGAACCCCTCATCTTCATCGACTCAGGCCGGTGCATCAACCTGACTCTGACCAGAAATCGACGGCGAACCTCCGTAGCTCGTCCTCATCCGTGAGTTCCTCTCCTTCCCTTTCTTTAGATCTACATTGGAACCCTGTTGAGTTCGTCGGCGTTCATCACCGCCCGACGCAAACCCTCGCTAGTTTGCACCTTCAATGCCCTGTTTAGATCGTAAAAACTATGTAGAACTGCTGTGGTAGTTGTTTGTGTTTATCTTGCATAGAAACAGATCTCATTTCCCTCGTTTGGAAACCCTCTTCGAGTGCATGAACTTCTCTGCCCTGTTTTTAGGTCTAGAAAATTTTCGTTTCAGAGCAATAATTTGATCCAGAATAATAGCTGTCGTCTGTGAAACTTGTTTCCATCACCCGGAAAGCTTCTTCTGGTAAATGCCCTTAAACACAACTGTCCAGGTGTCCAGTTTAAATAAATAACACTAGTCTGTGAGCCTTGCTTGCTTCTTATAACATTAAAAATTTCGAACTGCTCTTGATACTTGTAGCGGCTTAAATATTGTTGCACAGTCACCCTTATATCATTAGGCCCCTTCTTAAGCCGCCACTGTAGATGTTTCTCCCGGGTTAAAGTTTGAACCGGAGCTTCTTATTTTGTCATAGGCCAACTGTTGTCATGGCACCTAAGGCGGCCAAAGCCCTTGTGACTTGCAATTGGGTTCCATCCACAGTTACCAAAAGCAAACTTGCTGAGTTCGTGAAGTCTGGCCACCTGCCCAAAAAACAGGTCATGTCTTATCGTGCTCCTGACCCGTCCGAAGAGAAGCCTCAACCCAAAGACGGGGAGGTGATAGTTTTCACAGATCACATGAACCGGGGATTTGCCCCTCCCGGCTCAAAATTCTTCAGGGAAGTTCTAAACTTCTTTGATCTCAGACCTCAAGACATTGGACCCAATTCCGTGTCAAACCTTTGCAATTTCCAAGTCTTCTATGAGGTGTACCTGGGAGTAGAGCCAAGTCTGCTTTTGTTCAGAGAACTTTTTTATTTGAACCCGCAGAATGAACGTGCCAACGGGCCTAGTCTTGAGCTTGGCGGCATCTCAATCCAGCGGCGGAGAGATTGCCTTTTTCCTTACGCTGAGCTGCCGAGTCATCCAAAAGACTAGAACCAGACGTGGTTCTACTGTCAAGACACTTCTCAGGCTAATGAGAAGCCTCTGCCCGGCTTTCGTGCCCTGCGTCTTGAGTCCAACCATCAGTTAGCGGATAAGTTGACCGCTGTTGAGCGCCTGCCTCTCAACCCCACCATCAGGAAAATCAAAGCTCTATTGGGGAACGTGTTAAACGGCATCGATCTGGTCCGGGTCTGGGTCACCTGGCGAATACTACCATTAAGCCGCTGCTCCGGCTTAATGTGTACTTACACAGGCGAGAAGGATGACCCAATGTGTCATAGTCCTGACGATTTACCAGATGATGTGGTAGATGCTACAACCCAGTCACTGTTGAAGGAGGGCACTGTAACTAGTAATGGCTTCGGCTTACTTCCCTTCTCCAAGAAGAACTCGGCTCCTGCGGTAAGTTACCAATCTTCATAAATACTCTTTAACCTGTTATACCTTCTTGTACTTATGATTCTTTATCTTTTTCCACAGGCCGGTGATAATTTTTGGAAGGTCAAGTATGACCATGAGGCAACCAAACAGGCCAGGGCAGCCAAGACAACTGAAAGGAAAGCCGCCAAGACGGGCACCTCAAAGAAGAAGAAACCCAGCGCCTCCGATATGCTTAAATTGGATGACTCTTCTTTGGATGAGGAAGAGGTAATCTTTTGATTTTCTTAACTCCTTTGTCGTTATTTTACTGACATTTTATCCTTTCAGGAGGATACAGGGAACAGTCAAGCAATTGACGAAGAGGTAACTATAATCTCCTCCGACTCAGAGCCTTTGCCAACGCAAAAAATCCGATGGGTGACACAAAAAGTAAGATTTTCACATCCTCTAGCTTACCAAGATCCTCAATTTCTTTTGAAGCAACAACAGCTTGAAAACCGGCGGCAGACTTGGGCCAACCAAGACGCAGAACTCTCCGCCGGCTTACCCGATGCAACCAGGAAGCGTCGGACCGAGGTTATCTCTGATTTACGTTCTGCTTTACCTTTGGCGGGTTTGATTCGCCAACCTCTCAATTCATCTGACTCCAATTATAAAGATACCTCTCCTTCTTCTGACGAGTCGATGCAATCAAACATGCCGACTTTTAAAACAGCTCCCGGGTAATGTAACCTTTCTTACTTTAAGTTTTTCCATACTTATACTTTGATACTCATCCTTCCACTTTGATTGACAGCCTGCAAGTGAAGCCCAGCAAGAGGGCCAAGAAGAATAAGCCATCCCGAGACCCGGTGGTCACTGAACCGACGCTTGACTCATCCATTCCTGACAGCTCCACTCATCAGCCACTGCCTGAACCGGCTTCTGATATTCCGGTGCCAACCTCTGACCCGCCTGCAGAAGACGTTATCCACAACTCTGATAACCCGGAAATTCCTAGCCCGGTCAAGACGACTGACCCGGAAGTTGAATTTCTGAAAAGCCAATATGTTGAACTGGGCCGGCCTATTGTTCTTGCCCAATGTACTGACAAAGAGGAGTTTGCCCAACGTCAGAAAGCCAAACAGGACATTACTGATTATACTCACCTAAGCATTGGTGATATAGTCTCGGGCTATCTGAACCAAGTGCACAATAGTCGTGACCTGGAGATTGACATGGTGAAACAAATACAACACAAATCTGAGGTATAACTTTATTCTATTTTCCGGAATCTTACTTACTGTACCAGCCCCCAAGTCTATTGCTTATGAATGAATATGTTGTAGACTTAGAAATCTATTTACTGTTAGGTTGTCCGGTTTAAAGTGAGTACATTTAACCCGGTGATAGCATGAGACTTTGAACTTGTGTTACACATTAGCCCCCAAGTGTCAAGTATCTTTACTTGTAAAGTGCTTGAGACTTAATATGTATGACTCGGTAGGATAGGTTTAAAAAATTCTTTAAGCATACATTAGCCCCCAAGTGCCAAGTATCTTTACCTGTAAAGTGTTTGGGACTTGAATGTTACCTTACCGTGATCCTTACCATAACTTGGTGTCAATGCAGGCCACCATAAGTCAATTTGAGTCAGAGCTTGCTGACCTGAAGAGCCAGCTAAAACTTCAAGAGCTCGAAACTCAGAAAGCAAACTCTAAGTTTGAATTCAGCATCTCTGAACAAGAGAAATTGAAGAAAAAAATTGAATGGGAGAAGAAAGCTTGGGTTGATGAGAGGGCTTCACTAGTGACTCGGGCCAAAACAGCAGAAGCATATCTTGCAGAGGCAACTACTGAGCTGTCCGACTTAAAACGACAGATATCTCAAATGGTCTCAGCCATCTTCGATAAGTCACTCTGAAAAACCTTAAACATTGTAATCTTCCAAGCATTATTGTAATAGTTATCTCCGGCTTACTGTTATGCTTGTGAACATACAGGCCCCAGGAGTACCAACCTCAAGCAAAACATGCTGATCAAGCTTAAGGCGGTTTACGCCTTAGTGGAGCAGCTGTACTCCAGGTCACAACATGCCTTGGCCGTTGTGGCCTTATCGAATACCACTCCTCACCTTCTACAAGATGTGCTGAAGCATCTCTCGGTGCTACCTCAACGAATTCAGGATTTAAGGCAGGCATCTGCGAGAGCCGGAGCCGTGGCCGCTTTAAGCCGGGCAAAAGCATGGGTGCCAGAACTTGACTTGGCTGACCTCTCTCTTGGATATCCAAGCCTGAAGGAGGACGGCACTACATTTGACGACCAAGAATTCACTGCCTGTGTCAAAGTCATACGTCCCCTGGCGACTCTCATTGGGAATGATACTAATCTTACTAAGTATTCGCCGGGCTATGATAGCGAGAACCGGAGAATCCCAAATGTCCCATACGACCAAGTCAGCCTGATCCCTCCAATGCGTAAGCATACCTTTGCCCCTAAAGTGGACCCGGCCGATTTAATAGATGATGAGGCTGAATTTGAAGCCTTGAGCGGCATTGACTGGGCCTCGTCCACCTTCCAGGAAAAAGCAACTGACCAAGAGGCGGAGAAGGATAACCCAGAGTCGTCAAATGCTTCACTTATTCAGACTCGGGGAGCCGAAGGAATGAGCCGCCAGGCGTTTTTATAACTTTGCCAAAACAATGCTTCACTTATTCACACTCGGGGAGTCTTGTAATAGGATAGAAAAAACTTCTTAACGCTTGTCATGCCCTTGCGCATGTTTATGGTGCTTATTACTTTTGTAAGCCGCCATCACTATATTTCTCTGGCTTATGTTAACCATGTATTTCTTTGATGCTTTAACTTGCTTTGCCTTAACCTGCACATAAACCAGGAAAATTTTCTGGGCGGTTTACTGCACCAGGGGGTTATAGAGTATTGATAACCCGGAACATGACCAAAAGACTGTTGGGGAACGTTGCAGAAAACAAAAATTTTCCTACTCGTTTCACCAAGATCATCTAGGAGTTCATCTAGCAACGAGTGATTAGATGCATCTACATACCTTGTAGATCGCGAGCGGAAGCGTTCAAAGAACGGTGATGATGTAGTCGTACTCGACGTGATCCAAATCACCGATGACCAGCGCCGAACGGACGGCACCTCCGCGTTCAACACACGTACGGAACAGCCACGTCTCCTCCTTCTTGATCCAGCAAGGGAGGGAGGAGAGGTTGAGGGAGATGGCACCAGCAGCAGCACGACGGCGTGGTGTTGATGGAGCTGCAGTACTCCGGCAGAGCTTCGCTAAGCACTATGGAGGTGGAGGAGGTGTTGGGGAGGGAGAAGGAGGCAACCAAAGGCCAAGGCGTTCAGGTATGAAGTCCCTCCTCTCCCCCACTATATATAGGGGTGCCAAAGGGGGGTGGCCGGCCCTAGGAGATCCAATCTCCTAGGGGGTGCGGCGGCCAAGGGGGGTTTCCCTCCCCCCCAAGGCACCTAGGAGGTGCCTTACCCTCCTAGGACTCTTCCCCCTCTTAACCCTAGGCGCATGGGCCTATGTGGGGCTGGTGCCCTTGGCCCATTAGGCCAAGGCGCACCCCCTTACAGCCCATGTGCCCCCCCGGGACAGGTGGACCCACCCGGTGGACCCCCGGGACCCTTCCGGTGGTCCCGGTACAATACCGATAACCCCGAAACTTGTCCCGATGCCCGAAACAGGACTTCCCATATATAAATCTTTACCTCCGGACCATTCCGGAACTCCTCGTGACGTCCGGGATCTCATCCGGGACTCCGAACAACATTTGGGTTACTGCATATACATATCCCTACAACCCTAGCGTAACCGAACCTTAAGTGTGTAGACCCTACGGGTTCGGGAGACAAGCAGACATGACCGAGACGACTCTCCGGTCAATAACCAACAGCGGGATCTGGATACCCATGTTGGCTCCCACATGCTCCACGATGATCTCATCGGATGAACCACGATGTCGAGGATTCAATCAATCCCGTACGCTATTCCCTTTGTCCATCGATATGTTACTTGCCCGAGATTCGATCGTCGGTATCCCAATACCTCGTTCAATCTCATTATCGGCAAGTCACTTTACTCGTACCGTAATGCATGATCCCGTGACCAAACACTTGGTCACTCTGAGCTCATTATGATGATGCATTACAGAGTGGGCCTAGTGATACCTCTCCGTCATACGGAGTGACAAATCCCAGTCTTGATCCATGTCACCCAACAGACACTTTCGGAGATACCCGTAGTCTACCTTTATAGTCACCCAGTTACGTTGTGACGTTTGGCATACCCAAAGCACTCCTACGGTATCCGGGAGTTACACGATCTCATGGTCTAAGGAAAAGATACTTGACATTGGAAAACTCTAGCAAACGAACTTTACGATCTTGTGCTATGTTTAGGATTGGGTCTTGTCCATCACATCATTCTCCTAATGATGTGATCTTGTTATCAATGACATCCAGTGTCCATAGTCAGGAAATCATGACTATCTGTTGATCAACGAGCTAGTCAACTAGAGGCTCACTAGGGACATGTTGATGTCTGTTATTCACACATGTATTACGATTTCCAGATAACACAATTATAGCATGAATAAAGACAATTATCATGAACAAGGAAATATAATAATAATGCTTTTATTATTACCTCTAGGGCATATTTCCAACAGTCTCCCACTTGCACTAGAGTCAATAATCTAGTTACATTGTGATGAATCGAACACCCATGGAATTCTGGTGTTGATCATGTTTTGCTCTAGGGAGAGGTTTAGTCAATGGATCTGCTATATTCAGGTCCGTATGTACTTTACAAATCTCTATGTCTCCATCTTGAACATTTTCACGAATGGAGTTGAAGCGACGCTTGATGTGCCTTGTCTTCTTGTGAAACCTGGGCTCCTTGGCAAGTGCAATAGCTCCAGTGTTGTCACAGAAGAGCTTGATCGGCGCCGACGCATTGGGTATGACTCCTAGGTCGGTGATGAACTCCTTCACCCATATTGCTTCATGTGCTGCCTCCGAGGCTGCCATGTACTCCGCTTCACATGTAGATCCCGCCACGACGCTTTGCTTGCAACTGCACCAGCTTACTGCCCCACCATTCAAAATATACACGTATCCGGTTTGTGACTTAGAGTCATCCAGATCTGTGTCGAAGCTAGCGTCGACGTAACCTTTTACGACGAGATCTTCGTCACCTCCATAAACGAGAAACATTTCCTTAGTCCTTTTCAGGTACTTCAGGATATTCTTGACCGCTGTCCAGTGTTCCTTGCCGGGATTACTTTGGTACCTTCCTACCAAACTTACGGCAAGGTTAACATCAAGTCTGGTACACAGCATGGCATACATAATAGAACCTATGGCTGAGGCATAGGGGATGACGCTCATCTCTTCTATATCTTCTGCCGTGGTCGGACATTGAGCTGAGCTCAATTTCACACCTTGTAACACAGGCAAGAACCCTTTCTTGGATTGATCCATATTGAACTTCTTCAATATCTTATCAAGGTATGTGCTTTGTGAAAGACCTATGAGGCGTCTTGATCTATCTCTATAGATTTTGATGCCTAATATATAAGCAGCTTCTCCAAGGTCCTTCATTGAAAAACTTTTATTCAAGTAGGCCTTGATGCTGTCCAAGAGTTCTATATCATTTCCCATCAAAAGTATGTCATCTACATATAATATGAGAAATGCTACAGAGCTCCCACTCACTTTCTTGTAAACGCAGGCTTCTCCATAAGTCTGTGTAAACCCAAACGCTTTGATCATCTCATCAAAGCGAATGTTCCAACTCCGAGATGCTTGCACCAGCCCATAAATCGAGCGTTGGAGCTTGCACACTTTGTCAGCATTTTTAGGATCGACAAAACCTTCCGGCTGCATCATATACAATTCTTCCTTAAGGAAACCATTAAGGAATGCCGTTTTGACGTCCATTTGCCATATTTCATAATCATAGAATGCGGCAATTGCTAACATGATTCAGACGGACTTCAGCTTCTCTACCGGTGAGAAAGTCTCATCGTAGTCAACCCCTTGAACTTGTCGATAACCCTTAGCGACAAGCCGAGCTTTATAGATGGTCACATTACCATCCGCGTCTGTCTTCTTCTTAAAGATCCATTTATTTTCTATGGCTCGCCGTTCAACAGGCAAGTCAGTCAAAGTCCATACTTTGTTTTCATACATGGATCCTATCTCGGATTTCATGGCTTCTAGCCATTTGTCAGAATCTGGTCCCGCCATCGCTTCTTCATAGTTCGAAGGTTCACCGTTGTCTAACAACATGATTTCCAAGACAGGGTTGCCGTACCACTCTGGTGCGGAACGTGTCCTTGTGGACCTTCGAATTTCAGTAGGAGCTTGATCAGAAGTATCTTGATCATTATCATTAACTTCCTCTCTAGTCGGTGCTGGCACCTCAGGAACATTTTCTTGAGTTGCGCCATTTTCCGGTTCAAGAGGTAATACTTCATCAAGCTCTACTTTCCTCCCACTTACTTCTTTCGTGAGAAACTCTTTCTCCAGAAAGGACCCATTCTTGGCAACAAAGATCTTGCCTTCGGATCTGAGGTAGAAGGTGTACCCAATAGTTTCCTTTGGGTACCCTATGAAGACGCATTTTTCCGACTTGGGTTCGAGCTTTTCAGGTTGAAGTTTCTTGACATAAGCATCGCATCCCCAAACTTTTAGAAACGACAGCTTAGGTTTCTTCCCAAACCATAATTCATACGGTGTCGTCTCAACGGATTTCGACGGAGCCCTATTTAAAGTGAATGCTGCAGTCTCTAAAGCATAGCCCCAAAAGGAAAGCGGTAAATCGGTAAGAGACATCATAGATCGCACCATATCTAACAGAGTGCGATTACGACGTTCGGACACACCATTACGCTGAGGTGTTCCAGGCGGTGTGAGTTGTGAAACTATTCCACATTTTCTTAAGTGTGTGCCAAACTCGTGACTCAAGTATTCTCCTCCACGATCTGATCGCAGAAACTTGATTTTCCTGTCACGTTGATTTTCAACCTCACTCTGAAATTCCTTGAACTTTTCAAAGGTTTCAGACTTGTGTTTCATTAAGTAGATATACCCATACCTACTTAAATCATCAGTGAGGGTGAGAACATAACGATAGCCACCGCGAGCCTCAACACTCATTGGACCGCACACATCAGTATGTATGATTTCCAATAAGTCGGTTGCTCGCTCCATTGTTCCTGAGAACGGAGTCTTGGTCATTTTACCCATAAGGCATGGTTCGCACGTGTCAAATGATTCATAATCAAGAGACTCTAAAAGTCCATCGGAATGGAGCTTCTTCATGCGTTTGACACCTATGTGACCAAGGCGGCAGTGCCACAGGTATGTGGGACTATCATTATTAACCTTACTTCTTTTGGTACTCACATTATGAATATGTGTAGCATCACGTTTGAGATTCATAAGGAATAAACCATTCACCATAGGAGCATGACCATAAAACATATCTCTCATAAAAATGGAACAACCATTATTCTCAGATTTAAAAGAGTAGCCATCTCGAATTAAACGAGATCCCGATACAATGTTCATGCTCAAAGCTGGCACTAAATAACAATTATTAAGGTTTAAAACTAATCCCGAAGGGAGATGCAGAGGTAGCGTGCCGACGGCGATCACATTGACCTTGGAACCATTCCCGACGCGCATCGTCACCTTGTCCTTTGCTAGTTTCCGCTTATTCCGCAGCCCCTTTTGTTTTGCCGGCCTTCTTATCCGCTAAGTACTTGGGGCAGTTCCGCTTCCAGTGACCGCTTCCCTTGCAATAAAAGCACTCAGTCTCGGGCTTGGGTCCATTCTTTGGCTTCTTCCCGGCAGCTTGCTTGCCGGGCGCGGCCACCTCCTTGCCGTCCTTCTTGAAGTTCTTTTTACCCTTGCCTTTCTTGAACTTAGTGGTTTTATTGACCATCAACACTTGATGTTCCTTCCTGACTTCTACCTCTGGTAATTTCAGCATAGCAAATACTTCAGGAATGGTCTTTTCCATCCCCTGCATATTGAAGTTCATCACAAAGCTCTTGTAGCTTGGTGGAAGCGACTGGAGGATTCTGTCAATGACCGCATCATCCGGGAGATTAACTCCCAGCTGAGTCAAGCGGTTATGCAACCCAGACATAGTGAGTATGTGCTCACTGACAAAACTGTTTTCCTCCATCTTACAGCTGAAGAATTTGTCGGAGACTTCATATCTCTCGACCCGGGCATGAGCTTGGAAAACCATTTTCAGCTCTTCGAACATCTCATATGCTCCGTGTCTCTCAAAACGCTTTTGGAGCCCCGGCTCTAGGCTGTAAAGCATGCCGCACTGAACGAGGGAGTAGTCATCGGAACGTGCCTGCCAAGCATTCATAACGTCTTGTTCCGCAGGGAGAACGGGTGCGTCACCAAGCGGTGCTTGTAGGACATAATCTTTCTTGGCAGCTATGAGGATGATCCTCAGGTTCCGGACCCAGTCCGTATAGTTGCTGCCATCGTCTTTCAGCTTAGTTTTCTCTAGGAACGCGTTGAAGTTGAGGACTACGTTGGCCATTTGATCTACAAGACATATTGTAAAATATTTAGACTAAGTTCATGATAATTAAGTTCAACTAATCAAATTATTAGTGAACTCCCACTTAGATTAGACAACCCTCTAGTCATCTAAGTATTACATGATCCGAGTTAAACTAGACCGTGTCCGATCATCACGTGAGACGGACTAGTCAACATCGGTGAACATCTTCATGTTGATCGTATCTTCTATACGACTCATGCTCGACCTTTCGGTCTTCTGTGTTCCGAGGCCATGTCTGTACATGCTAGGCTCGTCAAGTCAACCTAAGTGTTTGCATGTGTAAATCTGTCTTACACCCGTTGTATGTGAACGTCTGAATAAAACACCCGATCATCACGTGATGTTTTGAAACAACGAACTGTCGCAAGGGTGCACAGTTAGGGGGAACACTTCTTGAAATTAGTATGAGGGATCATCTTATTTACTACTGTCGTTCTAAGTAAACAAGATGCAAAACATGATAAACATCACATGCAATCAAATAATAAACGTGACATGATATGGCCAATATCACACATCTCCTTTGATCTCCATCTTGGGGCTCCATGATCATCTTGTCACCGGCTTGACACCATGATCTCCATCATCATGATCTCCATCATCGTGTCTCCATGAAGTTGCTCGCCAACTATTACTTCTACTACTATGGCTAACGCGTTTAGCAATAAAGTAAAGTAATTTACATGGCGTTTCTTGATGACACACAGGTCATATAAAAGAATAAAGACAACTCCTATGGCTCCTGCCGGTTGTCATACTCATCGACATGCAAGTCGTGAATCCTATTACAATAGCATGAACATCTCATACATCACATATAGATCATTCATCATTCATCACAACTTTGGCCATATCATATCACAAACCACTTGCTGCAAAAACAAGTTAGACGTCCTCTAATTGTTGTTGCAAGTTTTACGTGGCTGAATTAGGGTTCTAGCAAGAACGTTTTCTTACCTACGTTAAAGCCACAACGTGATTTTTCAACTTCTATTTACCCTTCATAAGGACCCTGTTCATCGATTCCGCTCCAACTAAAGTAGGAGAGACAGACACCCGCCAGCCACCTTATGCAACTAGTGCATGTTAGTCGGTGGAACCGGTCTCACGTAAGTGTACGTGTAAGGTTGGTCCGGGCCGCTTCATCCCACAATACCGCTGAAGCAAGAAAGGACTAGTAACGGCAAGAAAGTTGACAAATCTATGCCCACAACAAATTGTGTTCTACTCGCGCAAGAAGAACTACGCATAGACCTAGCTCATGATGCCACTGTTGGGGAACGTTGCAGAAAACAAAAATTTTCCTACTCGTTTCACCAAGATCATCTAGGAGTTCATCTAGCAACGAGTGATTAGATACATCTACATACCTTGTAGATCGCGAGCAGAAGCGTTCAAAGAATGGTGATGATGTAGTCATACTCGACGTGATCCAAATCACCGATGACCAGCGCCGAACGGACGGCACCTCCGCGTTCAACACACGTACGGAACAGCCACGTCTCCTCCTTCTTGATCCAGCAAGGGAGGGAGGAGAGGTTGAGGGAGATGGCACCAGCAGCAGCACGACGGCGTGGTGTTGATGGAGCTGCAGTACTCCGGCAGAGCTTCGCTAAGCACTATGGAGGTGGAGGAGGTGTTGGGGAGGGAGAAGGAGGCAACCAAAGGCCAAGGCGTTCAGGTATGAAGTCCCTCCTCTCCCCCACTATATATAGGGGTGCCAAAGGGGGGTGGCCGGCCCTAGGAGATCCAATCTCCTAGGGGGTGTGGCAGCCAAGGGGGGTTTCCCTCCCCCCCAAGGCACCTAGGAGGTGCCTTACCCTCCTAGGACTCTTCCCCCTCTTAACCCTAGGCGCATGGGCCTATGTGGGGCTGGTGCCCTTGGCCCATTAGGCCAAGGCGCACCCCCTTACAGCCCATGTGGCCCCCCGGGACAGGTGGACCCACCCGGTGGACCCCCGGGACCCTTCCGGTGGTCCCGGTACAATACCGATAACCCCGAAACTTGTCCCGATGCCCGAAACAGGACTTCCCATATATAAATCTTTACCTACGGACCATTCCGGAACTCCTCGTGACGTCCGGGATCTCATCCGGGACTCCGAACAACATTCGGGTTACTGCATATACATATCCCTACAACCCTAGCGTAACCGAACCTTAAGTGTGTAGACCCTACGGGTTCGAGAGACAAGCAGACATGACCGAGACGACTCTCCGGTCAATAACCAACAGCGGGATCTGGATACCCATGTTGGCTCCCACATGCTCCACGATGATCTCATCGGATGAACCACAATGTCGAGGATTCAATCAATCCCGTACGCTATTCCCTTTGTCCATCGATATGTTACTTGCCCGAGATTCGATCGTCGGTATCCCAATACCTCGTTCAATCTCGTTACCGGCAAGTCACTTTACTCGTACCGTAATGCATGATCCCATGACCAGACACTTGGTCACTCTGAGCTCATTATGATGATGCATTACCGAGTGGGCCCAGTGATACCTCTCCGTCATACGGAGTGACAAATCCCAGTCTTGATCCATGTCACCCAACAGACACTTTCGGAGATACCCGTAGTCTACCTTTATAGTCACCCAGTTACGTTGTGACGTTTGGCATACCCAAAGCACTCCTACGGTATCCGGGAGTTACACGATCTCATGGTCTAAGGAAAAGATACTTGACATTGGAAAACTCTAGCAAACGAACTATACGATCTTGTGCTATGTTTAGGATTGGGTCTTGTCCATCACATCATTCTCCTAATGATGTGATCTCGTTATCAATGACATCCAGTGTCCATAGTCAGGAAATCATGACTATCTGTTGATCAACGAGCTAGTCAACTAGAGGCTCACTAGGGACATGTTGATGTCTGTTATTCACACATGTATTACGATTTCCAGATAACACAATTATAGCATGAATAAAGACAATTATCATGAACAAGGAAATATAATAATAATGCTTTTATTATTGCCTCTAGGGCATATTTCCAACAAAGACATCATATATAGGCCGGTTCATGATTATAAGCACAACAACATACCTGTGACCCTTTTGATAGTCTTCCCGGCTCATTTGATGCTTTACCCGGCACCTACGATCCTGGGATGATCAATATTAAACCGGAAGAATTAAGGACCATCTCCTTAAGAAGGTTTCCAAATAGTTAAAGTAATTATATGTATGAGCAATGTTCACAGGCTCCTGATTCGAACACGATCAGAGAACCGTCCCAAAGGGATTAAGCTAAGATTCGGATACGATCATATAGCCCCCAGTGGCTTTAGCGGTGCCGATCAAGTGGGTATCGACAGCTGTGTTCTCTTTGGTTCGAATACGACCTATGTTTGAACAGGAAGCTCCCAAGTGAACATAAAAGTTGTTTAATGACGCTGATTCGAATACGATCCACGTCAGACCCAAAGGGGTTAAGCTGTGATTCAAATATGATCAAGAAGCCCCCAAGTGGGTTTGGCAGTATGCCGATCAAGTGGGTATCGATAGCTATGTTCTCTTTGGTTCGAATACGACCTCTGTTTGAACAGGAAGCCCCCAAGTGACCATGGCTAGATTCAGACATGATCATAAGCCAGTCCAAAGGGAAAGCCGGATTCAAATGTGATCCGCTCCCTGTTGGTTGTCTCCACTACCTGATAAAAAAGACATATAGATTTTTGAAGGTAAAAAAGGACAGAGGTCCTGCTTTATTTCTTTATATAATATATACATTGGCAAAAAGTATGTACATCCTGAAAGCCGGTGGCTTAAGTATAATAAGGCCGGAGATGAGCAATATTCCACGACCGGCGGGTCTCCTCCTCCGACTTAAGTGAGTCCTTGTGCTCTCGAACATCGATGAGGTAGTATGACCCGTTGTGCAGATTCTTGCTGACCACAAAGGGCCCTTCCCAAGGCGGGGATAGCTTGTGCATATTAGACTAATCCTGGATGAGCCGGAGCACCAAGTCACCTTCCTGAAAGGTTCTGCTCCTAACCCGGCGGCTATGATAGCGATGCAGGTCTTGTTGATAAATCGCCGAGCGGCCTATTGCCAAGTCTCGCTCCTTATCCAGCAATTCAAGCGCATTATGACGAGCTTCTTCATTGTCAGCCTCAACGTAAGCCGCCACGCGGGGCGAATCGTGCCAGATGTCACTTGGCAGAACCGCCTCTGCACCATACACCATAAAGAAAGGCGTGTAGCCTGTAGATCTATTAGGCATAGTGTTGATGCTCCATAACACGGAAGGTAACTCCTCCACCCAACAACCCGGAGTCCGTTGTAATGGGACTAAGAGCCGGGGCTTGATACCTTTTAGGATCTCTTGATTAGCTCTTTCTGCTTGAACATTGGATTGAGGATGAGCAACAGCCGAAACATCAAGCCGGATATGTTCTCTTTGACAGAACTCTTCCATGGCACCCTTGGAGAGATTAGTGCCATTATCAGTTATGATGCTATGTGGGAAACCAAACAAAAGATCACCTTTTTCATGAACTGAACCGCCGTGGATGCATCACACTTACTGACCGGCTCTGCCTCAACCCACTTGGTAAACTTATCCACTGCCACCAGGAGATGTGTCTTTTTATCCTTAGACCTCTTGAAAGGCCCAACCATATCAAGCCCCCAGACTGCAAACGGCCAAGTGATTGGGATCATCCTCAATTCCTGAGCCGACACATGAGCTCGTCGTGAGAACTTTTGACAACCGTCACATTTGCTGACCAGATCCTCCGCATCAGCATGAGCCGTCAGCCAATAGAAACCATGACAAAAAGCTTTGGCTACAAGGGATTTTGATCTGGCATGATGGCCACAATCCCCTTCATGGATCTCACGGAGTATTTCTTGGCCTTCTGCAGGGGACACACAGCGTTGAAATGCCCCAGTGACACTTAGGTGATGTAACTCGCCATTAACAATCGTCATAGATTTAGAGCGCCTGACGATTTGTCTTGCCAAGGTCTCATCCTCAGGTAACTCACCCCGGGTCATATAAGCCAAATAGGGCACTGTCCAATCCGGGATAACATGAAGAGCTGCCACCAGCTGTGCCTCCGGGTCTGGCACTGCTAACTCTTCCTCGGTAGGCACCTTGACAGAAGGGTTATGTAAAACATAAAGAAAGGTGTTAGGCGGCACCGGCTTACGTTGGGATCCCAGCCGGCTTAAAGCATCGGCCGCCTCATTCTTCCTTCGGTCAATGTGCTCCACTTGATAACCCTTGAAGTCACCAGCCACGGCATCTACTTCACAATGATAAGCCGCCATAAGGGGATCCTTGGAATCCCACTTGCCTGACACTTGTTGAGCCACGAGATCTGAGTCGCCCAAGCATCTTACCCGGCTTAAGTTCATCTCCTTAGCCATCCGGAGACCATGGAGTAAGGCCTCGTACTCAGCTGCATTGTTAGTACATGGAAACATAAGCCAGAGTACATAACAAAATTTGTCACCTCAGGGGGAAGTTAACACCACTCCAGCCCCCGAGCCTTCTAGCTACCTAGACCCATCAAAGTGAATCGTCCAATATGTGTTATCCGGCTTCTCCTCAGGGGCCTGTAACTCCGTCCAATCATTGATAAAGTCCACCAACTCCTGGGACTTAATAGCAGTATGTGGCATATACTTCAAATCATGTGGCCCAAGCTCAATGGCCCACTTGGCTACTCGTCCGGTGACCTCCCTCTTCTGAATGATGTCTCCCAAAGGGGCAGAACTTACCACAGTTATAGGGTGGCTTTGAAAGTACTGCTTCAACTTCCGGTTGGCCATAAACACTCCGTAAACAAGTTTCTGCCAATGTGGATACCTTTGTTTAGATTCAATGAGCACCTCACTGATGTAGTAAACCGGTCGTTGAACGAGATGCTCCTTGCCAGCTTCCTTACGCTCCACCACGATGGCAACACTGACGGCTCGCGAATTGGCAGCCACGTATAACAGCAACGGCTCTTTATCAATGGGAGCCGCAAGAACCGGTGGTTCAGACAACTGTCTCTTCAAATCTTCAAAAGCAGCATCTGCAGCATCACTCCAAACAAAAGTGTTTGTTTTCTTCATCATCTGATATAGCGGTAGGGCCTTCTCACCTAACCGGCTTATGAACTGGCTTAAGGCGGCAACACGACCCGCCAGTCGCTGAACATCATTGATGCACGCCGGCTTAGCCAGAGAGGTAATCGCCTTAATCTTCTCCGGGTTAGCATCGATGCCTCTATTTGACACCAGAAAACCCAAAAGCTTGCCCGCAGGTACGCCAAATACACATTTGGCCGGGTTAAGCATCATCTTGTAAACCCAGAGATTATCAAAGGTCTCTTTCAAGTCAGATATCAGGGTTTCCTTTTCTCTGGACTTCACCACAATGTCATCCACGTAAGCATGAACATTACACCCAATTTGATCGTGCAAACAGTTCTGCACACACCGCTGATAAGTCGCCTAGGCACTTTTGAGTCCAAATGGCAAAGATACATAACAGAAGGCCCCAAACGGAGTGATGAAAGCCGTTTTCTCCTGGTCCTTAACTGCCATTTTGATCTGATGATAACCAGAGTAAGCATCCAAAAAACTCAAACATTCACAACCCGCCGTAGCATCAATGATTTGATCAATACGGGGGAGAGCAAAGGGATCAGCCGGACAAGCCTTGTTTAAATCCGTGTAATCCACACACATCTGCCAAGTGCCGTTCTTATTGAGGACAAGCACCCGGTTAGGCAACCACTCTGGATGAAAAACTTCAACAATAAACCCGGCCGCCAAGAGCCGGGCGACTTCCTCTCCAATAGCTTTCTGTCTCTCTTCGTTAAAACGCCGAAGAAACTGCCTGACCGGCTTATACTTCGGATCAATATTGAGAGTGTGCTCAGCGAGTTTCCTTGGTACACCCAGCATGTCAGAAGGTTTCAATGCAAAGATGTCCCAGTTCTCACGGATGAACTCGATGAGCGCTTTCCTATTTGGGATCCAAATTGCTGCTGATGCTGAATTGCTTAGAAGGGTCACCCGGGGTAAAGTCAACAAGCTTTGTCTCAGCAGCCGACTTAAACTTCAACGACGGGTCGTGCTCTGTAGTTGGCTTCTTCAGGGATGTCATATCCGCTGGGTCAACATTATCTTGATAAAATTTGAGCTCTTCTGCTGCGCAGGCCGACTCAGCATAAGCCGCGTCACCTTCTTCACACTCCAGCGCTACCTTCCGACTGCCATGTACAGTGATGGTGCCCTTGTGACCCGACATCTTGAGCTGCAAATAAAAATAACACGACCGGGCCATGAATTTAGTATAAGTCGGCCGCCCAAACAGAGCATGATATGGGCTCCTGATTTTGACCACCTCAAACGTCAACTTCTCAGCTCTGGAGTCATATTCGTCTCCGAAGGCTACCTCCAGCTCAATCTTGCCAACTGGGTAAGCCGACTTACCAGGGACCACTCCATGGAAAACAGTGTTGGACGTCCTCAGATTTTTGTCCTGAAAAGTTTCGTAGTAGAGGATATTGATGCTGCTATCGCCGTCCATGAGCACCTTAGTGAATTTATATCCACCAACCTGGGGTGCTACCACCAAGGCTAACTGACCCGGATTATCGACCCATGGAGGGCGATGCTCTCTGCTCCATATGATGGGCTGTTCTGACCACCTCAAATAATGAGGAATCGCCGGCTCAACAGAATTGACAGCCCTCTTATGAACCTTCTGGTCACGTTTACATAAACTAGTGGTAAACACGTGATACTGCCCACCACTCAACTGCTTTGGATGGCTTTGATAACCCGACTGCTGCTGCTGTTGCCCTCCTTGACCAGACTGCTGCTGATTATTACCGCCTGGATGCCCCTGAAAGCCGGAATTTGAGCCACCGCCCGGGCCATGGAAACCGCCAGCCCCTGAGCCACCGCCAGATCCATGACCACCATCGAAGGTGTTGGAATTTTTAAACGCCTTCATGATCGCGCAATCTTTCCATAGGTGTGTGGTGGGGCGCTCCCGGGTGCCATGTCTCGGGCATGTCTCATTGAGTAGCTGCTCAAGAGATGGGCCTGACCCGCCGGATCGAGGCGGCTTACCTTTACGTCTCTGATTGTTACCTTGCGCATTGGCAGTAGCCACAAACTCCGGGTTACCGTCCACCTTACGCTTATTGCCGTTTTGATTCCCCGGGTTATGCTGTTGACCCTTTCCATTGCCGTTCCTTTTTCCCTTCCCTGTCTTCTCATCATCAGACGCGGGATCCTTGGTACTATCAGAATCGGCATATTTAACTAAAGCCTCCATCATCGTACCCATATCTTTGCAGTCACGTTTAAGGCGCCCCAGTTTCTGCCTCAGCGGCTCAAAGCTGCAATTCTTCTCCAACATAAGGACTACAGAGCCAGCATCCATCTTGTCAGATGAATGAATTATCTCCTTGACCCAGCGTACCCAATGGGTGGTGGATTCACCCTCCCCCTGCTTACAATTTGTATGACATAGATTGCTTACAGGTGTCCTTGAAGTTCTGGATGAACCGGGCCTTTAACTCTTCCCATGAACCAATGGAATTGGGTGGCAAGCCCTTTAACCAAGACCGGGCCGTTCCATCTAACATCATGGTGAAATACTTAGCCATCCCCGCGTCACTGACTTCCAACAGCTCCATGGCCATCTCATAACTCTCAATCCATGCTCCGAGCTGCAAGTCGGCCGTGTAATTCGGCACCTTTCGAGGTCCCTTGAAGTCCTTGGGCAACCGCACATTACGCAAAGCCAGAACCAGGCAAGGAACACCACCGGTTCTAGTGGCTACTCCCGCCTCAACGGAAGTTGTTGGATACTCTGGAAAATCTTGATGTGCCGTCTGTTGACCCGCTAGCTGAGCCGCTAGCTGAGCCGCCCGCTCGTTCTCCTGACGTATTCGATCCTGCACCGGATTATAGCCACCGGGCTGGTTACAGCGTTGGGCATTGCTTGAAAAAGCCTCCGACTCCATGTGCCTGATGTAACTCGGGCTCCGGTTCTGGCGAGGCGGTGCTAACCAAGGCGGGGGAGTAGAATGAATTCTATCCCGGCTGTAAGAATAGGTCTCCTGCTGAGCTAAGGCCGTTTGGAGGAGTTCTCTGACTCTCCGGGTCTCCACTGCCGCCGGGTCATCATCGTCCATAGGAAGAGCCGCCAAATGTGTTGAAGCTGCGATTAAGTTCTCCATGGGGTTGGAAAAGTGACCCGGTGGAATCGGCACATAACGCGGCGGTGGCATGCTCACGTGAGGTGGTGCCATCTCCCGATGCTGAGTCGGCCCTCCTGTTCCGGCTATCATAAGCTGATTGGCCTCTGGCGGGTTACTTGGGCCGGCTCTGGGTGTGGCAAAAAGAATCTGAGGGTCGTAATTCGGAGGTAAACGGGACTGAGTTTTCTGATGTCTCCTCCTCATTACATCATTGGATGTGTTTAAGTTCATCGTGAGCTGGTAAGCTTCTGAATGCAAGCGCTGTGCCCGGGCGTCGAGAGCCGCCCTCTCTGTAGCTAGTCTAGTATCCTCAGCCGCCAAGGCCTCCTTGGCCTGAGCTATCTCCTCACGCACCTGTGCTATCGCTGCGTCATGCTCATCCTTGTCTGTAGGAATAACCATGGCGGTTCACAGGGCCGTAAGCTTGTCCATGAGATTGATCAGCACCTGAGCCGGTGGGCGTACGGGGCCGCCTGCCCCGGCTGCTCCTAACCCGAATGTTACCGCTGCAGCAGCTGTAGAGTTTGAGCCGGGCTGAGTCCCAGCCATAAAGACTCTGGCCCATCTTGGCGGCTCACAGGGGTCCGGAATATTGATGCTATCGGAACAACCCTCAAGCACGCCGTCTTGCACTTGGTACAACGAATCTGTTGAACCGGCGGACAAATCACCGTCTGAGAGGACGGCCGTCTCACCCCTATCTTCAGATCCTTCAGAAAGTTCCTCTCCGTGGATGCATCCCACGAAGGCACTCCTCATGACAGGTTGAGTTCGGGTCTTCCTCGCACGCTGAGCCGTCTCGACGAGGTCGGTGCAGTTGTCCGGCTCAGGGCCTGGCTCACCGATCCGGCCGATGAAGACGTGGATTCCGCCGAAGGGGACCCGGTATCTGTCCTCAATTGAGCCGGCGTCGGGACCCCAGCCTTCGTCGTCGATGTAGATCTTGCCGCGACGACTCCTGGTCATCTAGCCTACTACGTATCCCTTGAGCCCTTTGAAGTTGCCCTTCAAGAACTCAAATCCACTGTGCGCTGGCCCCATGGTGGGCGCCAACTATCGTGGAATTGTCACGTCAGATGTCCTCGTGAAAGGACTTAGTTGTGGAGCCATCGCAACTAGGAAGCTTGAAGGGGTTAAATCGGGACAAAGGACACGAGAGAGTTTATACTAGTTCGGCCCCTTACGGTGAAGGTAAGGCCTACATCTTGTTGGGTTTGGTATTGATGTTTCGATGACCAGGGAGCGAGATATGCTATGCCCGGCTCTCGATGAGTTGTTTCTTACCCTAAGCCGCCAGCAGGTCGTCCCCTTATATACACGGGTTGACGCCCTGCGGCTTACAGAGTCCCGGCCGGCTTATAAACAGTGTCCGGCTCGGTGACTAGTTAAATCTACCTTATGTTACAAGTCATGCCATCATGGCGGTTGACTACAACGGGCCTTCAGCCGCCTACGGGCCTTAAGCCCTTTATTGAATCACCATCTTCATGCTTGGTCTTGGACTTCCTCTGATGAGTCTTCTTTGTGTAACCCGGCCCCTCCTGGGTGGCTTACACAAATAGTTATATCCCCAACACATCTTGTACTTTTTCATTGTGTAACCCTATCTGCAAGTTGACATGGCTAATTTCAGACATCTCTACATGATGCATATCCCCTGCGCATATTTAAACCACCAATTAATGATTGTGTGCGTAGCATAAACTAGCCATGACTCTGTGTGCTGGACTAGCAGGCACTCTAAGGGAGCCTAATGTAGTGCACTAGAATTCCTACATGCCACCTACGATTTTGTGTAATGTACTGCCTCTATTCCTAAATATATGTCATTGTAGAGATTCCAGTATGGACCACATATAGATGTATATAGATGCATTTTCGAGTGTAGATTCACTCATTTTGCTCCGTATGTAGCCTATAGTGGAATCTCTAGAAAGACTTATATTTACGAACGGAGGTACGAGGTAGTATCATGTATGACATCTACATATCTAATTTAGCAGCCAGTAGTAGAAATCATTGTCTACACAAACAGATTACTGGTCAAAAATCCTAGCAAAGCACGCAAGCAGCCATAGAACAATACAAGAGAGAGAGAGACGCACTTACAAGATCATAGCATTGCCTCAGTCCAGGATCTTGGTTGGCCAAGCTGTTAGATCCAGAAGAAACATCGTCCTTGTAGTTTTTGCCAGTTGCATAACAGGTAACAGCGACATGTTAGTATATTTGAAGTACATCGGGCAGATGATGCTGGACGAAGGTGACAAGTACCTAGGCCGTGGAGGGTGCTTGGCATCTTGCCAGACTATGGGAATCATGTTAGAAACGTCAAGGGTGATGACGCTACGCTAGTTGTCGGGGTCCGGTAAGGAGATCTAGAACCGTCGAGTAGGGTGTTTGTGGAGCGGCTTTGGTAGGGTGGACTACGGTGTCGATGATGCGAATCTGCGGCCGTGGACGGGGTGTCAGAAGCTGTTCCGGTAGGTTGGATGAGGGTGCAAGGAAGCGGATCTAAGGCTGTGGACTTGTGAGTTGGCAAAGAGGCCCCGGTAGGGTTGAGAATGGTATTTGCGAAGCTACTCCGGTAGGGTAGATGATGGTATCGGTGAAGCGGCTCAGGTAGGGTTGAAGAAGGTGTCGGCGAAGAGGATCAGAGGCCGTCGACAGGGCGTCGGTGGGGCGGCTCTGGGGTGTGTGGATGAAGCGTCTCCGGTGGGGAGTACGACTGAGCCACTGCAGATGCACTACGGTTGACGAGAGTACCAGCGAAGCAGATCCAGTGCCGTGGACAAGGCCGACACTGAATGGGAGGTGGTACAGTGGTGGATGAGCAGTCTACTTGTTTCTAGGGGAGGTGGGAGGGGTAGATGCGGCTGCAGAAGCAGATCCGACGAGGTGGACGCCATTGGCGGTACGTCGGTGGATGAGCAGTCTAGGGTTTCGAGAGGGGAGGGTAGAAAGGCCGATGAAGTATGGACAGCGTGATGTAAGATGCTCTGGTGCTATGGAGTTAGTCGTTTTTGCGGGAGGGGGAGAGGAAATGGGGGTGCCGTGTAGTGGGGGGAACAGGAAGTTACCAAAGCAGCCCCGGCCTATTATGTAGATGAGGGCGGTATTGTAACTGTTGGTCTCCATGCACCAAGGACAAAAGGGGAATTTGGCATGCTAAAGACTAAGGTGGCGGAAATTTTAGGAGGCGGCAAAATCGGGATCATTCATATCCAGTTTCAACTAATTTTGGACCGTGCTAGCGGGAAGGTCATGCAAGACTGTGTACACGGGGCACGCGTCAGCAGTTAATAACTGGTGTGAAGTCCACCCCAGAAAAAAAGACAATAACTTGGGATGATGCACCGATAACTTGGACGTTCACACGGGCACGGCCAATCGTACGGGTGTAGTGGCGCATTCACAAAAAAGGGATCAAATGCTAAGCCTATATATTTCTCGCGTAAATAGATAATTTAGTGCCACTGGTTATTTACTTTAAACATAATGCATTGACGTGTTAGTGTAGAGGCGCACGAAAAGAAATGGATATTGTAGTCCAGTACTTAAAAGTGTTACCTCATATGATTACATAGCCTCCATTTTATAAATTGCGTACCCATTGAATTCATATATGAATATTACATATATTACTTCATAATAGAACCTTAAGTCATCCAAGACTAATGAATTTGAATGCAAGAGTAACAATGGTACATGTACATGATAGCTACATTGGTTGTTTGAAGAAACATCACTGTAACTTTGGCATGCACAACTGAAAAGGTTTATTTAAATAGAAAACAATGTGATATGTGAGTGTCCAATCTTTATAGCGTTGAGTCGATATTGTACCTTTGACCATGATATGAAGTAGATATTGATTTATGTTCAAGAGATGCATGTCCACGATCGCTAGATAGTGATACGTGAATGAATTGTGAAATCTCTCTCACACGCATACATATCTCATTTCCCTGTGGGCATCGGAATCACACACGCGCACTTCGTGTATTTCTCTCCCTTCGTCAAGGTTAGAATTCGTCTTTCTACCCCGTCCTACAAGTCTCTCACATAGAAACACACACGCTCTCTCTGTCGAACACGCCCACCCCTTTAATTCCGCCTACCCACAGCCACTAATGTCTCAAAGTATAATAATGTCTCTCACACATATGCCTAAGGTTAACTCGAGTTCCGGAACCATATGAGTACATGCAATGGGATTCCAGCAGAGCACCTTTTGTTTTGAGATTTCTCTCCCTCTCTCTCTCTCACACACACACTCGCGCGCACGCACATGCACATTGTTTGTCGCTTCATTTTTTTGGCACTTGCATGCACATCGTTTGTTTATCTTCGTGATGCTTTAAGTATGCCTCACACAAATGCTATCTACCTATCCCTTAATATAGCTAGATATGTGTCACACATACTCCTTCTCCCTACTAGCAAGATGCCCATGCATTGCATGGAACATCAAGATGCATTTGTATGAGTAGTTTATCTTATGCAAGAAAAGGATGAATGAGGAAATGCCTTATTTGCAAATGCGGAGAGGGGTGTGGGTATGTTTCTGCAAAATTGCCAAAGTTTCCTTCCTATCCAACAGATATAAATCGGATGGCCTACATTGCAGGATGGCAGGAACACCATCATCACCAACTCTGTTATTTATAAGAGTAGAGATATGTAAGTGTCACTTCCCCCCCCCACACCCACACACCCACACACACACACACACACACACACACACACTTCCCAACACCAAAGGAGTAGGGTGACACCTCGATCTTGATACTAATCTATCGACTGGCTTCTCTCTCAAACACACACACTACCCGACACCGAAGGAGTAGGGTGGCACCTCGATCTTGATAGTAATCTATCTACTCCTCTTTCAAACACACACACACACACACATACACACACACACTCGCTAGTTGTGCCTCTGTGCCTACCGCGCACACTCTCGATACGTCTTTCTCTCCCTCCCCCTCCCCCACCCCAACAATGACAGCAGAAGGGTGACAACTCGATCTGATCGTAATCTATCAATTGGTTTCTCTCTCAAACATTGTGTCTCTGTGCGTCGCTCATTAGCCCCCTCTATATGTAGACTTCTCGTGCACGCACAGCTGTAGTGACGATGACGCTGAACCCAGTGTGCCTCATTTTAACCGGCCTCATGTGATAGTTTTCACCCTGTTTTCTATTAATTAACAAGGCAACCTTTTCTTTGTTACTACTAGTGAATCTAAAATCATTCGGGGCAGACATAAAATATATCACTTCAACCCAATTATCGCAGTAACTGTTTTAAAAGAAACTAGCTAGATGCCCGTGCGTTGCATGGAACATCAAGATGCATTTGTATGAATAGTTTATCTTGTGAGAGAAAAGGATGAACGAGGGAAGGCCTTATTTGTGAACGTGGAGAGGGGTGTGGTTATATTTTTGCAAAATTGCCATAGGTTCCTTCCTATCCGTTAGATATAAATCCAACAGACTATATTGCAGGATGGCATGCACACCATCATCACCAACTCTGTTTTCTACTCCCTCCGTTCCTAAATATTTGTATTTTTAGAGATTTCAACAAGTGACTACATACGGAGCAAAATGAGTGAATCTACACTCTAAAATATGTCTACATACACATCCGTATGTGGTAGTCAATTTGAAATCTGAAAAAGACAAACATTTAGGAATCGATGGAGTATAAGAGTAGACATGGAGATATATCTCCAGCATGGTCTACAATAAAAATGTGCTGGACTGGTTAGCGCTTGATGCTCGCAATGCGATGACATGAGTTCGAATTCTGTCTTTAACTTTAGATTTTTATAGTAGATATTACTTATTTAATATATACTTCTTTCTCTACTGTACTGACAGAGGAACCCACAGAGTACTTAGAATACAAGATTAAGGGACTTGTTTCTTTTTAACTTTCTGTACGAAGCTGTAGCCACCCTGCAAGTCACGTGTACAATGTACATGCAATTAACTTTTTATAGAGGGACAATCATACACGCAATTAACTCAAATGGATTGGATGTCACTCTATTATTTCTGGCATAAGAGCATCTCCAATGGCAGCCGGCAAATTTCCTCCTGCTTCCTTCTGCGGAGGACGACATCAAACGCCAGCGGCATACATTTTCACAACTCTAACCAACCAGATGAAATTCATGCAAACACAGACTGATTTCATATAAGCATGAAGGATTTCGTATAAAAAAGCCGGATCTTCATATAAACATCATGGATTTCATTACATTTACATGAACTAAGCGGTGCCAATCCAGCTCTCTTGGTATAATCAATACTCCCCTCGTTCGGAAATACTTGCCCTAGAAATGGATGTATCTAGACTTATTTTAGTTATAGATACATACAATTTGTCCATTCTTAGAACAAATATTCCCCGCCAGCTGGAGAGGGAGTACATAATCTAAATGGCCGCCCGCGGATCCCTTTGTCTTCCTCATGTTCGGTAGACAATTGCGGGGTCGACGAAGGTTCTTGGAAGAGACGAATCAGCAAAGAAACCACCTGAATGCACAGTCATCGCCTCGGCAGTGGCCTTCATGGGAGCCAAGTGGTGGCGGCCTCCCGTGTTCTACTTCTCCTCGATGATGGCGGAGGGCACGGAGAAGCTGGCCACCGACTCGTCGCTCTCCATGCACCAGACTTCTGTCTCTGCCTGCATGGCGCTGCCGCAGGCACGGGAGGTGCGCCCACAGACACGGGAGGTGCGGCCACCATAGACATTGGTGGCGTGGTACGACGTGACAGTGGCAATGCCAGTACCGGCGTGCTCGCCGCATGCCGGCGTGGAGCAACTCGCTACTCCTCATCGAGCTGAACTGGAGCGGCGAGTTGCTGAACCACGCGCCTGCTTTGGGCGGCAACTGGCTCCGTCGGGCCAAGCGAGGTTGGCGAAGCACCGAGCGGCCTCACTCGTATCTGGAGGGCTTGGCGGGCCACCCGGCCAGGTAATATGCCGGAGAACGGCTCCTTGGAAGCCATCGGAAGAGTGGAGAAAATGGTGAAGGAGGAGATGGGGGAGCGGCGGAGGGGTGCGATTCTTGCCGTTGTCTGTCTGGCCTCGTGTAAATAGAGGGCGGACGGTAGTAGCTTGGCCGGCATCTGGCCTTGTTTAAACTGAGGCCGGACGGGAGGAGCTCGGCCGGTGTTGTGTTTATGTAGGATCGAAAGTATGTCTAGAGGGGGTGATTAGACTACTTGACAAAATAAAAATCTATCCTTTTCCCAATTTTAGTTCTTGGCAGATTTTAGCAACTTAGCATGGTTCAAGCAATCTTAACACAATTCAGGCAGGCATGCAAAGAGTATATGAGCAGCGGAAAGTAAAGCATGCAACTTGCAAGAATGTAAAGGGAAGGGTTTGGAGAGTGCAAACACAATAGGAGACACAGATGTTTTTGTCGTGGTTCCGATAGGTGGTGCTATCGTACATCCACGTTGATGGAGACTTCAACCCATGAAGGGTAACGGCTGTGCGAGTCCACGGAGGGCTCCACCCATGAAGGGTCCACAAAGAAGTAACCTTGTCTATCCCACCATGGCCATCGCCCACGAAGGACTTGCCTCACTAGTGGTAGATCTTCACAAACTAGGCGATCTCCTTGCCCTTAAAAACTCCTTGGTTCAACTCCACAATCTTGTCGGAGGCTCCCAAGTGACACCTAGCCAATCTAGGAGACACCACTCTCCAAGAAGTAACAAATGGTGTGTTGATGATGAACTCCTTGCTCTTTTGCTTCAAATGATAGTCTCCCCAACACTCAACTCTCTCTCACGGGATTTGGATTTGGTGGAAAGAAAATTGGAGTGGAAAGCAACTTGGGGAAGGCTAGAGATCAAGATTCATATGGTAGGAATGGAATATCTTGGCCTCAACACAAGTGTAGGTGGTTCTCTCTTAGAGAATGTAAGTTGGAAGTGTAGGTTCGTTCTGATGGCTCTCTCCACGAATGAAGAGGAGGTGGAGGGGTATATATAGCTTCCACACAAAATCCAACCGTTACACACAACTTGCCAATCTCGATGGGACCGAATTGATAAACTCGGTAAGACCGAATCAGCAAATCTAGTGACCGTTAGGATTTTTGGTGGGACCGACATGCAACTCGGTAGGACCGATATGGTTAGGGTTAGGGCATAACGTAATCTCGGTGAGACCGATTACTCAAAATCGGTGAGACCGATTTTGGTAATAAGCTAACCAGAGAGTTGGTCAGGTAAACTCGGTGGGACCGATTCGCTCATTTCGGTGAGACCGAAATGTTACCAAAAGGAAACAGAGAGTTTACATTGCAATCTCGGTGGGACCGATCGCTCATCTCGGTGGGACCAAAATGTTATGAAGGGAAATAGAGAGATTGCAACCCCATCTCAGTGAGACCAAGATCCCTATCAGTGAGAGCGATTTGCCTAGGGTTTGTGGCAGTGGCTATGACATCTGAACTCGGTGGCACCAGATAGGAAGAATCGGTGGGGCCGAGTTTGACTTTTGGTTTAGGTTATATGTGGATGTGAGAAAGTAGTTGATGGCTTTGGAGCATATCACTAAGCATTTTGAGCAAGAGCCTCATCAAGAAACACCTCATCCCTCCTTGATAGTATTGGCTTTTCCTCTAGACTCAATGTGATCTTGGATCACTAAAATAGAAAATGTAGAGTCTTGAGCTTTGAGCTTGAGCAAATCCTCTTGTCCTTAGCATTTTGAGGGGTCCACTTTTCTCATCCATGCCATGCCAATCATTGAGCTTTCCTGAAATATTTATCATGAAATAGCATTAGCTCAATGAGCTATTTGTTGTTAGGAATTACCAAAACCACCTAGGGATAGTTGCACTTTCAGTTTAATTCCGGCCCGCTCATGAACGGACGTGTGGCCGGAGTAGGTTTCTAGGTTTGCATGCAGGTTTAACGGAGGGGTTTGATGGAGGCGAGGAGGCGTGTTCAGCCGGGCGTGCAGCGGGCGGCGCAGTACTATTCGATTTGACACCGGGCGACGTAGTTCTCGATAAGGCTTTAATGCAGATGAGGGAGGGAGTAGCGGTTTCTGAAATGTTGAACGGCCAATGCATCCTCCTTCAATTAATGCATGAGGGACGTAATGGGAGGAGGACCAGGAAAAGAGGTTGCACGATGTGAATGCAATGCAGTTTGTGCTCATAATAAAGGCTCCCCTCCATTTCAATGCATCTACCACATCGTACGCACCTAAGCATTTGCCTAAGCACCTACACTAAGCACAAAAGAGCTTACTCCAGACCCATGGTGGCGATGCTCGCGAGCGGCCAGTGGCTGTGCCAGATGGTCCATGACTCCGGTCTGCGGCATGGCGCCAAGGATCGTCTCCAGACGGTGTTGGAGACCGGCTGGTGGATGGCCGCCGTCGACGCCAACTACGACTCTTAGTTGGACCAGATGATCGTTGCCACCACCAACAAGTTCACCGTCCTCAAGAAGCTCCCAGACGACATCGCCATACTCCTCCAGCCCGCACACCCAGGCTCCTCAAGTTACTGAAAAGTTCATAAAAAATGCATAGTGCTAGATCGACTCTCAGGCTTGGTCTTCAGGTGGTGGTGTAGATAGAACTCCAAGGACGAAGGCATCTGTAGATGTAGATGGAGCTGGTGGAGTGGGTGCTGGAGCTGGTGGCACTGAAGCTGTAGCTAGTGCAGATGAAGTTGCTCTGGTGTCTAGAACAGGCACTGCAGCAGATCTCTGACCTCGGGCACTCTAGCAAAAGCATCAGTGGTAGACTTTCCCTTCTTCTCCTGCACTTCATCCTGAAGTTGCTCAACAACTGACTGTATCTCAGTGACCTTCACATCTAAATCATAGAACTTCTGCTCCATGATCCTCTCCAGGATCTCCTGGTTTTGAGTCAGGGTGGCCAATCCCTTCTCAATCCTCAGAGTGGAGGCAATCAAGTAGCCAAGCTGATCTTGCTTGCTCTTCAGAACATACTGAGATGCCTCATCAATGGTTGGCATCTTTGCAGCCTTTTCAGTCCTTGCCTTCTCCTTCTTGGCTTGTGCTTGCACACAAGATGGTTCATTCTCATCCATCACAATAGTGTTGTCCTCAAAGTATGGATAGATGGGCATGTGATACTTGTCCAAGAGATATGTGCCAGTGCCCATCTTGGAGTTGATTAGCTCCTGGATCTGTGGGGCATACCCACAACTTCTCTTCTGATCTGCAGCTGTCCTCTTGATAGTTTCCACAATTAGACTCATGACTTTGAACTTTTGAGGCACATAAAATATGTGAAGCAGATTGATTGCATGGCCTCTGATCATCTTGTGATCACCTGACTTTGGCAACAAAGTATGCCTCAGGATCCAGTTGATTGTTGGCAAACCTGACAGAAGGTAATGTACTGATCCAAATTTGTGTGTCTCAAGAGCAGCATTTGGGATCTCTCTGTACATATGTGCCATGGAGTTGTGATCCTTCTTCTTGGCATATACATCCAAGTCATCCTCATTCTCCTTAGGAGCATTGATCAATTTTGCCCGTTCTTCTATAGTTGATTGGTACCTTGTACCTTCAGACATCTAGACAATCCTTCCATCTGGGTAGAAATGAGCTATGGAGTAGAACTGCATAATAAGATCATCATTCCACTTTGTGAGCTTCTGCCCAACAAAGTCCTCTACTCCACAAGACTTGAAACTATCATAGACTCCAGGATAGTGTTCTTCATTTTCCCTGATGTACTTCCAGTCCACCCATCTCATATCATAGACTATAGGCTTCTTGTCAAGCAACGCTGTCTCATAGAAGTCCTGCTGTTCCTTTGTATGGAACATGTAGTCCACAGCAGTTCTCCTCCTGACTGCATAGGGATCAGTCAATCTCCACTGTCTGAGTCCTGCATCCTTCCTGAGCTTCATGTCCTCATCTACCGGATGAGCATCATTGTGATCTGGAATTTTGGGTTTCAACTTCCTCAAGACATGTGACTCATCATCTTCTTCTTCAATAGCTGCTTCACACACTGGGGCCTTGTTCTTCTCTCCAGCAGGAATATTTCTTGTGAGCTTTGGGAGCTTCTTTGGGCTTGGATGGAGAAGCCCCTGACCTTATGGCATCTCCCATAAGCTTCTGAGCTTTAGGTGCTGGTGCAGCAACCTCTTCCTCCTCATCTTCAGAGTCTCTCCTCATAGAGGGCTTGCCAAGTACTTTGGCAGTGGTGGTTCTGACTCTCTTCTTCTTCTTGTCCTGGCCAGCAGCTTCATCTTCAGACTCAATGGTGAACTTCATGGTTTCAATAGTGGCAACCTTCCTAGGTTTGGAAGTGGGAATCCTTGTTGTAGGTGCCTTCTTCTGCCTTCCTGGCTTGGTGGCAGCAGCTGTGCCATATTCCTTCTTCAGAACTTTCTTCTTGGAAGTGGCCTCATCCTCAATAGCCACATAGTTCTCATCCTCAGAATCTGAGGTTCTCTTCTTTCTAGCCCTGGTGGCTGCCTTAGGTAAGTTGCTGGGTGTGCTCCTGCTACCATCATCATAGCTGCTAGAGGGACTAGTGCTCTCACTCATCTAAACCTGCTCCTCAGACTTGTTCTCACTGTCACTCTGATCTGACATGATGCAAACACTGACAGCAGACCCTGTGAATAGATATAGATGAGATAGATTGGATGAGCATCACAAAGTATAGAGGGTTTTGCAAAAGAATGAGTCAAAACATAGTTTTAGTTTTCCACAGAAAGCATTTCGGATCTACCGATTTGAAAACTTGGTGATACCGAAGCAGCTTTTGGAACCTAATCTAGTGATCTCGGTCAGACTGAGTCACAGTTCGATGGCACTGAGACTGCTAGGGTTTCACAAAGTCCTGAACTCGGTCACACCGATTTGCAATTCTCGGTCAGACCGAGAATCACATGTGCACTGGCCTTAGCCAAATCGGTGCCACCGAGTTCTACAACTCAGTTGGTCCGAGATGATTTCGACGGAAACCTAACCCTAAATTTTTAATCCACAACTAAACTACAGAGTGATTTCGCTAGATAGACTAATCTCAATCGTGGCAAGATACATGGAAAGAACAATGTGCTAGGAATCGGAGTGAGATTAGCACAAGGATCAAGTCCATACCCTAAGTGCGGCGATGGACTTGCTACGGCAGCAACAACGGAGACGATTCCCATTGACGGCGGAGGAGACTAGCGGCAGGTGAGGGAGTCCTGGATTAGGGGGTATCCGGACAGCCGGACTGTATACATCGTCCGGACTATTGAAGCGTGAAGATACAAGACTCAAGACTTCGGCCAGTGTCCGGATGGGACTCTCCTTTGCGTGGAAGACAAGCTTGGCGATCCGGATATTGTGTTTCCTTCCTTGTAACCGACTCCATGTAAACCCTAGCCCTCTCCGGTGTCTATATAAACCGGAGAGGTTGGTCCTTAGAAGGCTGATCACAATTACAATCATACCATCATAGGCTAGCTCTTAGGGTTTAGCCTCTATGATCTCGTGGTAGATTTACTCTTGTACTACCCATATCTTCAATATTATTCAAGCAGGAAGTAGGGTTTTACCTCCATCGAGAGGCCTCGAACCTGGGTAAACATTGTGTCCCTTGCTTCCTGTTACCATCAGCCTAGACGCACAGATCGGGACCCCCTACCCGAGATCCGCCGGTTTTGACACCGACGTTGGTGCTTTCATTGAGAGTTCCTCTGTGTCATCGCTGCAGGGCTTGATGGCGCCTTCAATCGTCAACAACACGGTCCAGGGTGAGAATTTTCTCCTCGGACAGATCTTCATGTTTGGTGGCTTCGCACTGCGGGCAAATTCGCTTGGCCATCTGGAGCAGATCGACAGCTACGCCCCTGGTCACCAGGTCAGGTTCGGAAACTGGAACTACATGGCTGATATTCGTGGACACTTGATCTTCGACGGATTCGGGCCCGTGCCAGGAGCACTGGACAGTCGCGATGAGCATGGCCTAGACCTGCTGTCGGACAATGTTCAGGTTATCACCCCCGCAGCGGCCCCAGACCTAAATCCGGAGCAGGCTGCGTCGCCTGAGGACGGAGGTGTTGGGGAACGTAGTAATTTCAAAAAATTTCCTATGCACATGCAAGATCATGGTGATGTATAGCAACGAGAGGGGGAGTGTATCTTCATACCCTTGAAGATCGCTAAGAAGAAGTGTTTATCAACGTGGTTGATGTAGTCGTACGTCTTCACGATCCGACCGATCCAAGTACCGAACGCACGGCACCTCCGAGTTCTGCACACGTTCAGCTCGATGACGTCCTCGCCTTCTCGATCCAGCAAGACGGGCGAAGTAGTAGATGAGTTCCGGCAGCACGACGGCGTGGTGACGGTGTTGGTGAAGAACAATCTCCGCAGGGCTTCGCCTAAGCACTACGGAAACTATGACGGAGGATAAACTAGAGGGGACGGGGTTGCCGGCACACGGCTTGGTGTTTCTTGATGTGTCTTTGGTGCTAGACCTACCCCTCTTTTTGTAGGTTGAGCCTTGGGGTCGAAACCTGGAGTAAAAGCCTCCACAAAGTCGGTTTCACCCGAAAGGCAAGAGTCCTTCTTGGACTCCAGGGCCAGACGCCAGGGTTCTCGGCGTCTAGACCCAGACGCCAGGGACCCTGGCGTCTGGCCCCTGGACTCCGCAAAACTTCCTTTTGCGATTTCCAAAAACCTCGTGGGCTTTCCCCTTTGTCCCAGATAAAGTGTTGTCGTACCCAAACATTTCAGGAAACATCCGGAACCCCTTCCGGCGAATTCCAGAACCCTTCCGGAGATCCTCATCATGTCCATGATCTCATCCGGGACTCCGAACAACATTCGGTTACCAACATACATAACTCATATAATACTATATCATCAACGAAACGTTAAGCGTGCGGACCCTACGGGTTCGAGAAATATGTAGACATGACCGAGACACGTTTCCGGTCAATAACCAATAGCGGGACCTGGATGCCCATATTGGCTCCCACATATTCTACGAAGATCTTTTATCGGTCAAACCGCATAACAACATACGTTGTTCCCTTTGTCATCGGTATGTTACTTGCCCGAGATTCGATCGATGGTATCCAATACCTAGTTCAATCTCATTACCGGCAAGTCTCTTTACTCGTTCTGTAATGCATCATTCCGTAACTAACTCATTAGCTACATTGCTTGCAAGGCTTATAGTGATGTGCATTACCGAGAGGGCCCAGAGATACCTCTCCGACAATCGGAGTGACAAAACCTAATCTCGAAATACGCCAACCCAACATGTACCTTTGGAGACACCTGTAGTATTCCTTTATAATCACCCAGTTATGTTGTGACGTTTGGTAGCACCCAAAGTGTTCCTCCGGTAAACGGGAGTTGCATAATCTCATAGTTACAGGAACATGTATAAGTCATGAAGAAAACAATAGCAACATACTAAATGATCAAGTGCTAAGCTAACGGAATGGGTCAAGTCAATCACATCATTCTCCTAATGATCTGATCCCGTTAATCAAATGACAACTCATGTCTATGGCTAGGAAACTTAACCATCTTTGATTCATGAGCTAGTCAAGTAGAGGCATACTAGTGACACTATGTTTGTCTATGTATTCACACATGTATTATGTTTCCGGTTAATACAATTCTAGCATGAATAATAAACATTTATCATGAAATAAGGAAATAAATAATAACTTTATTATTGCCTCTAGGGCATATTTCCTTCAGTCTCCCACTTGCACTAGAGTCAATAATCTAGTTCACATCTCCATGTGATTTAACACCAATAATCATATTTGTATATGATTAACACCCATTGTTCACATCGTCATGTGACCAACACCCAAAGGGTTTACTAGAGTCAATAATCTAGTTCACAGCGCTATGCGATTAACACCCAAAGAGTACAAAGGTATGATCATGTTTTGCTCGTGAGAGAAGTTTAGTCAACGGGTCTGTCACATTCAGAGCCATATGTATTTTGCAAATATTCTATGTCTACAATACTCTGCACGGAGCTACTCTAGCTAATTGCTCCCACTTTCAATATGTATCCAGATTAAGACTTAGAGTCATCTGGATCAGTGCCAAAACTTGTATCGACGTAACCTTTTACGACGAACCTTTTGTCACCTCCATAATTGAGAAACATATCCTTATTCCACTAAGGATAATTTTGACCAATGTCCAATGATCTACTCCTAGATCACTACTGTACTCCCTTGCCAAACTAGGGCAGAGTATACAATAGGTCTGGTTCACAGCATAGCATACTTTATAGAACCTATGACTGAGGCATAGGGAATGAGTTTTCATTCTCTTTCTATTTTCTACTATGGTCGGGTCTTGAGTCTTACTCAACTTCACACCTTGCAACACAGGCAAGAACTCCTTTGACTGTTCCATTTTGAACTACTTCAAAATCATGTCAAGGTATGTACTCATTGAAAATCTTATCAAGCGTCTTGATCTATCTCAATAGATCTTGATGCTCAATATGTAAGTAGCTTTACTGAGGTCTTTATTTTAAAGAACTCCTTTCAAACACTCATTTATGCTTTGCAGAATAATTCTACATTATTTCCGATCAACAATATGTCATTCACATATACTTATCAGAAATGTTGTAGTGCTCCCACTCACTTTCTTGTAAATACAGGCTTCACCGTAAGTCTGTACAAAACTATATGCTTTGATCAACTCATCAAAGCGTATATTCCAACTCCGAGATGCTTGCACCAGTCCATAGATGGATCGCTGGAGCATGCACATTTTGTTAGTACCTTTAGGATTGACAAAACCTTCTGGTTGTATCATATACAACTCTTCTTTGAGAAAACCATGAAGGAATGAAGTTTTGACATCCATTTGCCAGATTTCATAAATTGTGGCAATTGCTAACATGATCCAGACAGACTTAAGCATCGCTACAGTTGAGAAAATCTCATTGTAGTCAACACCTTGAACTTGTCAAAACCCTTTTTGCGACAAGTCGAGCTTTGTAGATAGTAACACTACTATCAACGTCCGTCTTCCTCTTGAAGATCCATTTATACAATATGGCTTGCCGATCATCGGGCAACTCCACCAAAGTCCACACTCTGTTCTCATACATGGATCCCATCTCAGATTTCATGGCCTTAAGCCATTTTGCGGAATCTGGGCTCATCATCACTTCCTCATAGTTCGTAGGTTCATCATGGTCTAGTAACATGACTTCCAGAACAGGATTACCGTACCACTCTGGTGCGTACCGTACTCTGGAAGACCTACGAGGTTCTGTAGTAACTTGATCTGAAGTTTCATGATCATCATCATTAGCTTCCTCACTAATTGGTGTAGAAATCACTAGAACTGATTTCAGTGATGAACAATTTTCCAATTCGGGAGAAGGTACAGTTACCTCATCAAGTTCTACTTTTCTCCCACTCACTTCTTTCGAGAGAAACTCCTTCTCTAGAAAGGATCCATTTTTAGCAACAAATATCTTGCCTTCGGATCTGTGATAGAAGGTGTACCCAACAATTTCCTTTGGGTATTCTATGAAGACGCACTTCTCCGATTTGGGTTCGAGCTTATCAGGATGAAACTTTTTCACATAAGCATCGCAGCCCAAAACTTTAAGAAACGACAACTTGGGTTTTTGCTAAACCACAGTTCATATGGTGTCCTCTCAACGAATTTAGATGGTGCCCTTTTAACGTGAATGCAGCTGTCTCTAATGCATAACCCAAAAACAATAGTGGTAAATCAGTAAGAGACATCATAGATCGCACTATATCCAATAAAGTGCGGTTACGATTTTTGGACACACCATAACGTTATGGTGTTCCAGGTGGCGTGAGCTGTGAAACTATTCCACATTGTTTTAATTGAAGACCAAACTCGTAACTCAAATTTTCGTCTCCGCGATCAGATCGCAGAAACTTTATTTTCTTGTTACAATGATTTTTCCACTTCACTCTGAAATTCTTTGAACCTTTCAACTATTTCAAAATTATGTTTCATCAAGTAGATATACCCATATCTGCTCAAATCATCTTGTGAAGGTCAGAAAACAACGATACTTGCCACGAGCATCAACACTCATTGGATCGCATACATCGGTATGTATTATTTCCAATAAGTCAGTAGCTTGTTCCATTGTTCCGGAGAATGGAGTTTTATTCATCTTGCACTAAAGGCACGGTTCGCAAGCATCAAATGATTCATAACCAAGTGATTCCGAAAATCCATCTTTATGGAGTTTCTTCATGCACTTTACACCGATATGACCAAAACGGTAGTGCCACAAATAAGTTGCACTATCATTATTAACTTTGCATCTTTTGGCATCAATATTATGAATATGTGCATCACTACGATCGAGAGCCAACAAACTATTTTCGTTGGGTGTATGAGCATTGAAGGTTTTATTCATTTAAATAGAACAACAATTATTCTCTGATTTTAAATGAATAACCGTATTGCAATAAACATGATCAAATCATATTCATGCTCAACGCAAACGCCAAATAACATTTATTTAGGTTTAACACTAATCCCGAAAGTATAGGGAGTGTGCGATGATGATCATATCAATCTTGGAACTACTTCCAACACTCATCGTCACTTCCCCTTCAACTAGTCTTTGTTTATTCTGTAACTCAGGTTTCGAGTTATTAATCTTAGCAACCGAACAAGTATCAAATACTCATGGGCTACTATAAACACTAGTAAAGCACACATCAATAACCTGTATATCAAATATACCCTTGTTCACTTTGCCATCCTTCTTATCCACCAAATATTCAGGGCATTTCCGCTTCCAGTGACCATTTCCTTTGCAGTGTAAGAACTCAGTTTCAGGCTTTGGTCCAGCTTTGGTCTTCTTCACGGGAGTGACAACTTGTTTGCCATTCTACTTGAAGTTTCCCTTTCTTTCCCTTTGCCCTTTTCTTGAAACTAGTGGTCTTGTCAATCATCAACACTTGATGCTCTTTCTTGATTTCTACCTTCGTCGATTTCAACATCACGAAGAGCTTGGGAATCGTTTTCGTCATCCCTTGCATTCTAGTTCATCACGAAGTTCCACTAACTTGGTGATGGTGACTAGAGAACTCTGCCAATCACTATCTTATCTGGAAGATTAACTCCCACTTGATTCAAGTGATTGTAGTACTCAGACAATCTAAGCACTTGCTCACTAGTTGAGCGATTCTCCTCCATCTTTTAGCTGTAGAACTTGTTGAAGACTTCATATCTCTCAACTCGGGTATTTGCTTGAAATATTAACTTCAACTCCTGGAACATCTCATATGGTCCATGACGTTCAAAACGTCTTTGAAGTCCCGATTCTAAGCCGTTAAGCATGGTGCACTAAACTATCAAGTAGTCATCATATTGAGCTAGCCAAACGTTCATAACGTCTGCATCTGCTCCTGCAATAGGTCTGTCACCTAGCGGTGCATCAAGGACATAATTTTTCTGTGCAGCAATGAGGATAAACCTCAGATCACGGATCCAATCCGCATCATTGCTACTAACATTTTTCAACACAATTTTCTCTAGGAACATATCAAAATAAACATATGAAAGCAACAACGCAAGCTATTGATCTACAACATAATTTGCAAAATACTACCAGGACTAAGTTCATGATAAATTTAAGTTCAATTAATCATATTACTTAAGAACTCCCACTTAGACAGACATCTCTCTAGTCATCTAAGTGATCACGTGATCCAAATCAACTAAACCATAACCGATCATCACGTGAGATGGAGTAATTTTCAATGGTGAACATCACTATGTTGATCATATCTACTATATGATTCACGCTCGACCTTTCGGTCTTCGTGCTCCGAGGCCATATCTGCATATGCTAGGCTCGTCAAGTTTAACCTGAGTATTCCGCGTGTGCAAAACTGGCTTGCACCCGTTGTAGATGGACGTAGAGCTTATCACACCCGATCATCACGTGGTGTCTGGGCACGACGAACTTTGGCAACGGTGCATACTCAGGGAGAACACTTCTTGATAATTAGTGAGAGATCATCTTAAAATGCTACCGTCAATCAAAGCAAGAATAAGATGTATAATAGATAAACATCATATGCAATCAAAATATGTGACATGATATGGCCATGATCATCTTGCGCCTTTGATCTCCATCTCCAAAGTACTGTCATGATCTCTATCGTCACCGGCACGACACCATGATCTTCATCATCTTGATCTATATCAATGTGTCATCACATGGTTGTCTCACCAACTATTGCTCTTGCAACTATTGCTATCGTATAGCAATAAAGTAAAGCAATTATTTGGCACTTGCATCTTATGCAACAAAGAGACATCCATAGGGCTTCTGCCAGTTGCCGATAACTTCAACAAAACATGATCATCTCATACAACAACTTATATCTTATCACGTCTTGACCATATCACATCACAACATGCCCTGCAAAAACAAGTTAGATGTCCTCTACTTTGTTGTTGTAAATTTTACGTGGCTGCTACGGGCTGAGCAAGAACCGTTCTTACCTTCGCATCAAAACCACAACGATAGTTTGTCAAGTTGGTGCTGTTTTAACCTTCGCAAGGACCGGGCGTAGCCACACTCGGTTCAACTAAAGTTGGAGAAACTGACACCTGGCAGCCACCTGTGTGCAAAGCACGTCGGTAGAACCAGTCTCGCGTAAGCGTATGCGTAATGTCGGTCCGGGCCGCTTCATCCAACAATACCGCCGAACTAAAGTATGACATGCTGGTAAGCAGTATGACTTGTATCGCCCACAACTCACTTGTGTTCTACTCGTGGATATAACATCAACGCATAAAACCTAGGCTCGGATGCCACTGTTGGGGAACGTAGTAATTTCAAAAAATTTCCTACGCACATGCAAGATCATGGTGATGTATAGCAATGATAGGGGTGTGTATCTTCATACCCTTGAAGATCGCTAAGAGGAAGCGTTTATCAACGCGGTTGATGTAGTCGTACGTCTTCACGATCCGACCGATCCAAGTACCGAACGCACGACACCTCTGAGTTCTGCACATGTTCAGCTCGATGACGTCCTCGCCTTCTCGATCCAGCAAGACGGGAGAAGTAGTAGATGAGTTCCGGCAGCACGACGGCATGGTGACGGTGTTGGTGAAGAACAATCTCCGCAGGGCTTCGCCTAAGCACTACGGAAACTATGACGGAGGATAAACTAGAGGGGACGAGGTTGCCGTCACACGGCTTGGTGTTTCTTGATGTGTCTTTGGTGCTAGCCCTACCCCTTTATTTATATGTTGAGCCTTGGGGTCGAAACTTGGAGTAAAAGCCTCCACAAAGTCGGTTTCACCCGAAAGGCAAGAGTCCTTCTCGGACTCCAGGGCCAGACGCCAGGGTTCCCGGCGTCTGGACCCAGACTCCAGGGACCCTGGCATCTGGCCCCTGGACTCCATAAAACTTCCTTTTGCGCTTTCCAAAAACCTCGTGGGCTTTCCCCTTTGGCGCAGATAAAGTGTTCTCGTACCCAAACATTTCGGGAAACATCCGGAACCCCTTCCGGTGAATTCCGAAACCCTTCCGGAGATCAAACACTATTATCCCATATATCAAACTTTATCTCCAGACCATTCCGGAGTTCCTCGTCATGTCCATGATCTCATCCGGGACTCCGAACAACATTCGGTTACCAACATACATAACTCATATAATACTATATCGTCAACAAAACGTTAAGCATGCGGACCCTACGGGTTCGAGAACTATGTAGACATGACCGAGACACGTTTCCGGTCAATAACCAATAGCGGGACCTGGATGCCCATATTGGCTCCCACATATTCTACGAAGATCTTTTATCGGTCAAACCACATAACAACATACGTTGTTCCCTTTGTCATCGGTATGTTACTTGCCCGAGATTCGATCGACGGTATCCAATACCTAGTTCAATCTCGTTACTGGCAAGTCTCTTTACTCATTCCGTAATGCATCATTCCGTAACTAACTCATTAGCTACATTGCTTGCAAGGCTTATAGTGATGTGCATTACTGAGAGGGCCCAGAGATACCTCTCCGACAATCGGAGTGACAAAACCTAATCTCGAAATACGCCAACCCAACATGTACGTTTAGAGACACCTGTAGTACTCCTTTATAATCACCCAGTTACGTTGTGACGTTTGGTAGCACCCAAAGTGTTCCTTCGGTAAACGGGAGTTGCATAATCTCATAGTTACAGGAACATGTATAAGTCATGAAGAAAGCAATAGCAACATACTAAACGATCAAGTGCTAAGCTAACGGAATGGGTCAAGTCAATCACATCATTCTCCTAATGATGTGATCCCGTTAGTCAAATGACAACTCATGTCTATGGCTAGGAAACTTAACCATCTTTGATTCACGAGCTAGTCAAGTAGAGGCATACTAGTGACACAATGTTTGTCTATGTATTCACACATGTATTATGTTTCCGGTTAATACAATTCTAGCATGAATAATAAACATTTATCATGAAATAAGGAAATAAATAATAACTTTATTATTGCCTCTAGGGCATATTTCCTTCAGTCTCCCACTTGCACTAGAGTCAATAATCTAGTTCACATTGCCATGTGATTCAACACCAATAATCATATCTGTATATGATTAACACCCATAGTTCACATCGTCATGTGACCAACACCCAAAGGGTTTACTAGAGTCAATAATCTAGTTCACAGCGCTATGCGATTAACACCCAAAGAGTACAAAGGTATGATCATGTTTTGCTCGTGAGAGAAGTTTAGTCAACGGGTCTGTCACATTCAGAGCCGTATGTATTTTGCAAATATTCTATGTCTACAATACTCTGCACGGAGCTACTCTAGCTAATTGCTCCCACTTTCAATATGTATCCAGATTAAGACTTAGAGTCATCTGGATCAGTGCCAAAACTTGTATCGACGTAACCTTTTACGACGAACCTTTTGTCACCTCCATAATTGAGAAACATATCCTTATTCCACTAAGGATAATTTTGACCAATGTCCAATGATCTACTCCTAGATCACTATTGTACTCCCTTGCCAAACTAGGGCAGAGTATACAATAGGTCTGGTTCACAGCATAGCATACTTTATAGAACCTATGACTGAGGCATAGGGAATGAGTTTTCATTCTCTTTCTATTTTCTACTATGGTCGGGTCTTGAGTCTTACTCAACTTCACACCTTGCAACACAGGCAAGAACTCCTTTGACTGTTCCATTTTGAACTACTTCAAAATCATGTCAAGGTATGTACTCATTGAAAATCTTATCAAGCGTCTTGATCTATCTCAATAGATCTTGATGCTCAATATGTAAGTAGCTTTACTGAGGTCTTTATTTTAAAGAACTCCTTTCAAACACTCCTTTATGCTTTGCAGAATAATTCTACATTATTTCCGATCAACAATATGTCATTCACATATACTTATCAGAAATGTTGTAGTGCTCCCACTCACTTTCTTGTAAATACAGGCTTCACCGTAAGTCTGTACAAAACTATATGCTTTGATCAACTCATCAAAGCGTATATTCCAACTCCGAGATGCTTGCACCAGTCCATAGATGGATCGCTGGAGCATGCACATTTTGTTAGTACCTTTAGGATTGACAAAACCTTCTAGTTGTATCATATACAACTCTTCTTTGAGAAAACCATTAAGGAATGCAGTTTTGACATCCATTTGCCAGATTTCATAAATTGTGGCAATTGCTAACATGATTCGGACAGACTTAAGCATCGCTACAGTTGAGAAAATCTCATTGTAGTCAACACCTTGAACTTGTCAAAACCCTTTTCGCGACAAGTCGAGCTTTGTAGATAGTAACACTACTATCAACGTCCGTCTTCCTCTTGAAGATCCATTTATACAATATGGCTTGCCGATCATCGGGCAACTCCACCAAAGTCCAGACTTTGTTCTCATACATGGATCCCATCTCAGATTTCATGGCCTTAAGCCATTTTGCGGAATCTGGGCTCATCATCACTTCCTCATAGTTCGTAGATTCATCATGGTCTAGTAACATGACTTCCAGAACAGGATTACTGTACCACTCTGGTGCGGACCGTACTCTGGAAGACCTACGAGGTTCTGTAGTAACTTGATCTGAAGTTTCATGGTCATCATCATTAGCTTCCTCACTAATTGGTGTAGAAATCACTGGAACTGATTTCAGTGATGAACAATTTTCCTATTCGGGAGAAGGTATAGTTACCTCATCAAGTTCTACTTTTCTCCCACTCACTTCTTTCGAGAGAAACTCCTTCTCTAGAAAGGGTCCATTTTTAGCAACGAATATCTTGCCTTCGGATCTGTGATAGAAGGTGTACCCAACAATTTCCTTTGGGTATTCTATGAAGACGCACTTCTCCGATTTGGGTTCGAGCTTATCAGGATGAAACTTTTTCACATAAGCATCGCAGCCCAAAACTTCAAGAAACGACAACATGGGTTTCTTGCTAAACCATAGTTCATATGGTGTCGTCTCAACGGATTTAGATGGTGCCCTTTTAACGTGAATGCAGCTGTCTCTAATGCATAACCCAAAAACAATAGTGGTAAATCGGTAAGAGACATCATAGATCGCACTATATCCAATAAAGTGCGGTTACGATGTTTGGACACACCATAACGTTGTGGTGTTCCAGGTGGCGTGAGGTGTGAAACTATTCCACATTGTTTTAATTGAAGACCAAACTCGTAACTCAAATATTCGTCTCCACGATTATATCGCAGAAACTTTATTTTCTTGTAACGATGATTTTTCCACTTCACTCTGAAATTCTTTGAACCTTTCAACTATTTCAGACTTATGTTTCATCAAGTAGATATACCCATATCTGCTCAAATCATACTAGTGACACTATGTTTGTCTATGTATTCACACATGTATTATGTTTCCGGTTAATACAATTCTAGCATGAATAATAAACATTTATCATGAAATAAGGAAATAAATAATAACTTTATCATTGCCTCTAGGGCATATTTCCTTCAGGAGGGATGGGCCCCGCCCCGCAGGCTACACTCATCCGCGATGGAGCCGAACACAGGTCCCGCCTCTGTGGAAACCTGTGACTCCGGACCCCCAGACTCATATCCAGTTGTTGGTTCCAATCCGCACACTCTCGAGCTAGCCAAGCCAGCTTGGGCTCCGATTACGGAGTTTACCGCTGCGGATATCTTCCAGCACTCACCTTTTGGAGACATGCTGAACTCATTAAAGTCTCTATCTCTCTCTTTGTCAGGAGGCTCTCGGCCAAACTATGTCCGGCCCGAGTGGGGAGCAGACGACGAAGGAATTCGTCACTCACCCACCACCCACTTCATTGCCATGGTTGATGATCTAACCGACGTGCTCGACTTCGACTCCGAAGGCATTGACGGCATGGACGACGATGCAGGAGAAGATTCAGAATCTCTGGGGCGCTGGACTACTACCTCGTCACACGATATATACATGGTGGATATGCCCAAGGAGGACGATGGCGGCAATCCGGAGGATAAAACCCCCGGGAAAAAGCCAAAACGGCGATGCAGACGCCGGTCAAAGTCCAGCAATAGTAAAAATAGCGAACAGAGTGCAAGAAGGATCGACATACCAGTAAACTCCGAAGGCAATAACGACCACGAGGACCCAGCGATGGAGCAGGACGAGCTAGGTCACGCCGAACCAAGTTCGGAGCAGATGCTCGATCACAATGATCTAGAGGGACGAGTTCATCAAACCGCCCCAGGACAAGAACACAGTCCGGACGATGATGCATTCGTCATTCCGGAAGAACGCATGGAACGAGATAACCTCCATAGAAAACTTATGGCCATAATGAGAAGTCTAAAGAAGCAGAAGCAACGGCTCAAAGCCGCACGGGAAACGCTCAATCACAGATGGAATAAAGTGCTAGACACTGAAGAAAGATATGGCGACGATCGCCATACAAAGTGCTATCCAAAACGCAAGCTACTGCAAGAATTCGACGACGAGGCCGTTCCACCAAAGAATAATACGACCAGGAGACCAGACGCATCGCTCCCTAACCACAATAGAACGGCTACCGATGCTGCGCACGATCTACGTGAGCATCTGGATAAGAAAGCCGGTGTGGCCAGGTCCATCTCACACACCCCGGTGAGGGACTATGGTCACCAAAACGATGACACAAGCCAAATACCAGTTCGGAATAAACACCGGACACAACAACAGCCGATTGCATGCCACAGCGCGTCCAGATACAGAGGGGCTGCTCACCCCCTGTGCTTCACCGAAGAAGTACTGGACCATGAATTCCCACAAGGTTTTAAACCTGTGAACATAGAGGCATATGACGGAATGATAGACCCAAGGGTCTGGATCGAGGATTTTATCCTACATATTCACATGGCTCGTGGGGATGACCTCCACGCCATCAAATACCTTCCCCTACAGTTGAAGGGACCAGCTCGACACTGGTTGAAGAGCCTTCCCGAAAATTCAATTGGGAGTTGGGAGGAACTCGAGGACGCTTTCAGGGCCAATTTTCAAGGGACTTATGTCCGGCCTCCGGATGCGGACGACTTAAGCCACATAATTCAACAGCCCGGAGAGTCGGCCCGCAAGCTTTGGAACAGATTCCTCACTAAGAAGAATCAAATTGTCGATTGTTTGGACGCCGAAGCCTTAGCGGCATTCAAACACAGCATCCGCGACGAGTGGCTTGCCAGACACCTCGGCCAAGAAAAGCCAAGGACAATGGCAGCCCTAACAAGCCTTATGACCCGCTTTTGCGCGGGTGAAGATAGCTGGCTAGCCTGTAAAGGCACCTGCGACCCTAGCACATCCGAAATAAGGGATGGCAACGGGAAGCCACGGCGTAATAAAAGTAAACGCCAAAACAAGGAAGAGAGCCCGGATAACACAATGGTTAATGCCGGATTCAGGGGCTCTCGACCTGATCAGCAAAATAAGCCATCTAAATGCAGTAAAGAGGGACTGTCTGGTCTGAATAGAGTCCTAGACAAGGTGTGCCAAATTCATGGCACCCCTGACAAACCTGCAAACCACACGCACAGAGAGTGCTGGGTCTTCAAGCAGGCCGGCAAATTAAATGTCGAACACAAGGGAAGGGAAACACAAAGTGAAGATGAGGATGAACCTCGCCAGCCGAACACTGGGGGACAGAAAAAATTCTCGCCAGAGGTTAAAACAGTGAACCTGATCCACGCGACTCGCACATCCATGAGAAGGCACGAACGCGCGCACAGAGATGCGCGCGATATAGAGCCCATCGTACCCACACCTAACTACTGGATGTCTTATCCAATCACCTTCGATCACTTGGACGGCTGAACTAGTATTCGGCGTGGAGGATCAAAGGCCTTGGTGCTTGACCCAATAATCGACGGATACCGTCTCACCCGTGTCCTCATGGACGGCGGCAGTAGTCTCAATTTAATATACAAGGACACTGTCCGCAGGATGGGGATAAACCCATCCAGAATTAGCCAAAGCTACACCGCCTTTGAAGGGGTGATACCAAGCGTTGAAGCCCATGGCAGGGGCTCTGTCGTACTGGAGGTAACATTTGGCTCCCCAAGCAATTCCAGAAGCGAAGAACTACTCTTCACTATCGCACCCTTCCAAAGTGGCTATCATGCATTGCTTGGAAGAACGGCCTTCGCCCGCTTCAACGCACTACCGCACTATGGCTACCTTATACTCAAGATGCCCGGTCCACGTGGCGTCATCACTGTTAATAGAATCATAAAGCGATCTTCACGCGTAGAGGAACACGCGACGGCCCTAGCGGCCAGACTATAAGCGGCCTCCCATATCAGAAAACATGACTGGTCATTAAGACCACAGACACGGTTAGACGAGTCCGGTAGCCCGGACAAAATTGAACCAGGGCACCGTATATGTAATCCCATAGCGGACACCAGGGGCTATAGACATTTAATACAGCCCCGCACTTGGCTCAACCTTATTGGCAGGCCAACATCTCACACTTTTACTATCCATCGCATACTTACGTTGTGCTTTCCTACGAGCTTTCTTTTTTCCACAGACAACGTTCGCGCGATACCCTTCCATGATACGGCACAATAGAGACAAAGGAGTAGACGTGCAACAGGGCCCCGTTCAACAGGTTTCTTTTTAGATTAAGCCCCTGTGTAAACCTTTTCTATTGCCTCTTGTTGTTTAACCATCCCATGGGTTCCATACCCACAGAGGATACTGCCTTTATTGGCATTTCGCCACGATAGATTAAAGCACGTACCTGGAAACACAGGGTTTATAATGAATGGGCATTCCTGAGCCCATCGTCTGTTATAAAGTCTACCTTCGGGAGTGTCCGGTGTCACGAGTTTGGCCTTATATGCATCAGCTCCGAATCATGTCTTTGGTCAAATGTTGGGTTTTCCCGGCTCCTGGGTTTGCCGCCTTACGTTCCTTTATTATCGGCTAAGGTGGCCAAAGGATAACTACTGCGATTGTGCCCTGGTTATTCCGGACGAGCACCTCAGTAGAGAAAGCCAAAAACTGACTGTCATGATACAGCGAGAGATTGTTCAACCACTCGAAGACTTATCGGAATCTTTAGGATCCCTCCGCATTAACGAAGGACCGTTTCCTGGTCGTGTACACATGTGCCCGTATTCGGATGCAAGCGAAGGTACCAGGGGCTACATAGTAGCCCCACCATTAGACTCCCATGGCTAAGCGAAAGCGTTATAGCTATATAGTCTGGTTGCCTAGTTCGACGTGCGATCACCTCCTTAATGGACCAAGACGTTGGATATATATATATATATAAACGGCCGCACCGGGGACACAATCATATTTTCAGGAAAACAGTATAAATATAGCCTCATAATCAAAATAAACATTGGTTTTACAATGATTCGATCCATCACTCGAACAAGACATTCTTCAAGCACTGCGCCTCTATTAGGCGGGCACCTTCTGTGACCTGCGCCAAGTAGTGCTCGGCCAGATATTGGCCCCCCGCCGGATCCTGGGTCGCTATAATGGTGGCCTCCATATCCGTCCAATAGGCTTTAACGCGGGCAAGGGCCATTCGCGCACCCTCTATGCACACCGACCTTCTCATGGCGTCGATCCGAGACACGGCCCCAAGGAATTGTTGCACCAAACCAAAGTAACTGTCCGGCTTAGGCCCCTTCAGCCAAAGATGGTCTATTACAGACCGCATTGCAAGCCCGGACAGCCTGTGAAGCTCCGCTATAGCAGCCATCTTGTCACTTAACGGCTGCGGGCGAGTGGAAGCATTGAATTGCGACCAGAAAAGCCTCTCCACTTCCTTATCACCTTGATCCTCCAAGAACTTGGCAGCATCAGCTGTACTCTTCGCCAAATCCGCATACGCGTCCGCAGGACTCCAACGTCCATCCAGGGGAGCGTAATTCAGATCGAAAAACTTCGTCCGCGGCAAGTAGGAGCCCCCAGCCGCGATCTTACCGGCCTGTTGAAGCTCCTCCCGCGCACCCCTGAGCTCGGTCCATGTTTCCTTGGTGGAATTAAGTGCCTTGTTCAGGTCGGCCGAAATATCCTTATGCTCCTTTTTAAGGAGCTCATACCGGTCAGCGGCATTTTTTAACTCCACAGCCATTTCGGCTATTTTTTTCCTCGCTTCGGCGACGAGTAGCCTGTTCGGCTCTCAAATCTTTGGCCGCTTTTAGGGCAGCCGCATTGCTAACCCGAGCTTGCTCCTTGGCCTGGGCAAGTTCCGCCCTCAGGGCCTCCACGGCAGCAGCACCATCTGCAGTCCAAACATATTACATTAATATCATGTCGCCTTCATATTTCCCTATACAAAGGAAGGCAGAGCACCTACCTTGTGATTTGTCCAGCCGCTCATTCACCAGCGTGATATCGGCATCGGTCGATCCAATCTGCCTCGTTAGTTCGGCAACTTCAACGGACTGGTCGGCGGCTGGACCCACATGTACCTGCACGTATTTACAGCACAATCATTGCTTTATGATCCCCCCTTTGCCGTCTAGGGCGGGCAACCAGAGTCTCAGGGGCTACTATCTATGTGGAGCACACCTAGCGCGTGCCTCACAGCCAAAAAATAGTGTATTCCTCACTACATACCTCAAAGCCTCTGAGCAAGCTTGTAAATGCTTCATTCAAACCGCTTGTAGCGGATGAAATCTTCTTGAGCACCACGCTCATTAATAAGCGGTGCTCCTCCGAGAGCGCAACTCGCTCCAGTAGGCCTGTCAGTATGTCCGGCCGGACATTGAACTGTGACGGACCCTTCCCATCGCCCTTCGTGGGAGCCAAACGCTCCGGGCTCAGGGCGGCTGACGCATTGGCTTCTGGCTTCGGCAGATCTGGACTCCTCCGTGACGACACCTCGGTGTCGCCCGCTTCATGAGGTGGAGAGGTGGGTGGGGTCTCACTCTCCATCATCTCCGGAGGAAGTTCCCCCGAAGACGAACTCTGTTGAGAAGAGCTGCTAATCGGACTGCAAAAGACGAATCCTGGTTATGGATCTGGGAGAAACACAGTACCTTCGAATTAAAAATTAACTTACAGCTCGATGGAGGGCTGGACCGTTGGTGGGCACGACGCGGTGAGGGTGCCCGTTCGGGCAGAGCCCCCTGGTGATACCTTTTTCCCTTTCTTGGGCATCTCCGTCTCCAAGTCTTCAGAGGCGGCCCTCTTCTTCCCGCGCGGGGAGGAGGCTTTGGCCTCCCCTTCCCGTTTATCCTCCTTAGGGGAGGTAATGATTCCCCCGGTTTGGATGCATAGTGTGTGAAGTTCGGCTTCACTCCCCTTTCCTTCACCTTTCCGTTAGGGCATTTTGCTGAGCACCCGGTCAAGCATCTGGGCAACGGTTGGACCAGGCGAGCCTTCCGGAAGTGGCGCCGGACACCTAATTCTTGGGCATTGTTGAGCCATTCCTGGCCACGGAGGGTTTTCAGAATAATGACAAATATAAACGAAGTGCCCGGCTTTAAAGGTTACTTACTTGGGCATCTAGGCGATTGCAGCTTAGGCCCGCATCCTCGGTGGTGTCCGGACACTTTACTTGTGGTCCGAAGAATAATTTACACATCCCTTCGAGCTTCAGGCCAAAGAAGTGCTTAATAGTTCGTGGACCATCCGGATTGAACTCCCACATCCGGAGAGGCCAACATTTGCACGACAACATCCATCGGATAAGCATCACTTGAATTATGCTGACAAGATTTATGTCCCTCTCAAGAAGCTTCCGGATGCGATTCTGCAGTACTGGTACATCACCAGCGGGCCCCCAATTCCGTCCTACGTCGGTCCAAGACGCTAGTTGTGACGGAGGGCCCGAGCGGAACTCGGGGGGAGCTACCCACTTTGTGCCTCTAGGAGCTGTGGCATAAAACCACTTCCGCTGCCATACATCGGATACTTCTGGGAAAGAACCCTCTGGCCATGGGGCATCGGCGTTCCTGCTTATTATGGCACCTCCGCACTCCACATGTCTTCCCTCGATCATCTTCGGCTTCACATTAAAGGTCTTGAGCCACAAGCTGGAGTGTGGAATGACGTGGAGAAAGGCCTCGCATACAATGATGAATGACGAGATATGGAGGATAGCGTCTGGAGCTAGATCATGAAAATCCAAGCCGTAATAGAACATGAGCCCCCTCACAAAGGGATCGAGGGTGAGGCCCAAGCCGCGGAGGAAGTGAGGAACAAACACGACGCTCTCATTGGGCTCTGGTGTAGGGATGACCTGCCCTGGAGCAGGAAGCCTGTGCTGGATGTCGGTGGTCAGGTATCCGACCTCCCTAAGCCTTTTTTGCAATGTCCTAATCTTGGATCGAGGAGGCCACCCACCGGCCTTAAGGGTTGGATCCGGACATATTGGAGGATCTGGGGTGTTTGGGCTTAGGTCTCGGGTGTTAGAACTCGAGATGCGAGAAGGCGCGAGGTAGGTGGAAAAGAGGCATAGGCCTCGACCCCGTTATAAAGGGGGTGAATATCAAGAGTCCTCAGCGTGACTGCTTGAGGCTTATCTAAAAACATGCGGAGTTATACCAACGGTCATCATGGGGTCACGCACGCCCTTATTGATAAAAGATCCCTTAATAAGAGGAACATGATCTCTACTTTGCCAGGACGTGCCAGTAAAACCGCCTCGCAACACGAGTCGAGGTGGGGCAAGAAACGCCGGTTCACGTTGGACCAGGCCACGATGCAAGGGCACGACGTACGAAGATTGCCAGCAGATTAGATTTATGCTATGTTCCCTAAAATGGTATGTGAAGATCATCTCGCAGATCCGAACACAGTCTAAGTGTTCGATAATTACTTTGGAGTATCTGGAGATGGAATCCGCCTTGCAATGCCGAAGACAAGACTGCGCGCCGGACTCATCGTCATTGAAGCCTGGTTCAGGGGCTACTGAGGGAGTCCTTGATTAGGGGGTATCCGGACAGCCGTACTGTATGCATCATCCGGACTATTGAAGTGTGAAGATACAGGACTCAATACTTAGGCCCGTGTCCGGATGGGACTCTCCTTTGCATGGAAGACAAGCTTGGCGATCCGGATATTGTGTTTCCTTCCTTGTAACCGACTCCATGTTAACCCTAGCCCTCTCCGGTGTCTATATAAACCGGAGAGGTTGGTTCTTAGAAGACCGATCACAATTACAATCATACCATCATAGGCTAGCTCTTAGGGTTTAGCCTCTACGATCTTGTGGTAGATCTACTCTTGTACTACCCATATCTTCAATATTAATCAAGTAGGAAGTAGGGTTTTACCTCCATCGAGAGGGCCCGAACTTGGGTAAACATTGTGTCCCTTGCTTCCTGTTACCATCAGCCTAGATGCACAGATCGGGACCCCCTACCCGAGGTCCGCCGGTTTTGACACCGACAACGGGAGGCAGCTGGCGACGAGGAGGACGATCCGGAGACCTAGGGAGGCAGAGCAGGCTAAGCGCGGGCGAAGGGGTTCGGAGAAATTTCCAAATTTTGGCCCGGGAATATATATAGCCTGACCCTGTCGGTGTGACTGAGTGGAACAACTCGGTGGCACCGAGATGCATAACTGCAAGCAGTTACTGCAACTCGGTGTGACCGAAAAGTTCAAATCATTTGCACCGATATTGAAAACCTAGATCGAATTAGTGATCTCGGTATGACCAAAATGGATGAATTTGTCAGACCGAAACGCACAAAGAAGGTTTGGAAGTTTAAGTCGATGAATATCCGGGGACTCTGAGTGCTCCTCACACAGAGTGGTTCGAATCTAACTTGATCAAACTTTGTGATGTAGTATGAATAGAGTTTGAGACAAGAAAAGCATAGATAGCTAGAGAAGGTTCTTAGGCATTCTTGTCCATCCACTTAGCAAAATAAAATAAACCAAATTATCAAAACAACAAGTGGATGTCCTCGAATGAGTAAATTATGCAACCAACATGCTCACACAATAAAATGGCAAATGAAATATGTGGCAAATCATGCACAACCAATTCTAGCATCTATCAAGCAATTGGCGATGACTAGGTCATCTATATATGAGTATATTGACTTAGGAGTCAAATGAGAACATTTGATCATAGGTCATACTCATCGTTTAAGCACAAGTGGGATTACCACTTTTACATAAAGCATTGTTGTGTTCACACCATTAGAGTTGCTTTGAATCAATTCTTAGAGTAAAGCTCCCCTAGATGTGAGATCCCCCCTAAGAGGGATGAACTAACCTTGGGTTTTGTCGATGATGACTTCATGTAGGTGTTGAAGATGTGGATGCTCAATGTTGATGTAGATCATTTGGAGCAATCCTTTGGAGTGAGTTGCACTTTCAATACCTACACGGGTTAGTCCCACAAGGAACAAAGAAGGATATCCATATACATAGAGTGATGCACACACAATATGATGTCCATGAAAGCATTAGGTTACCTTGTCCCTTGTCTTACCAACAAGAAGGATTGTGACTCCTTGAACTAGTGCAAGATGTGGAAGTTGGTTGCACTTGTCCTTGCCAAAATGATAAGAGTGAAGTAAGTTGGCGGAGTCACCCTCAAGAACTCTCTAGTTCTTCTTCGGGATCCACATAATCTTGATGGGAATCCTTGGAGTTGTAGTCGTACTTGATGAAGTAGAACTTGGTGTAGTCTTGGTAACCCACTTGACTAAGGCCTTAGGAGCTTCTTCAAATGCACCAATCTCCTCTTGAAGCTTATCCTTGCCTTTTTGCTTGCGGTCTTGTGGTGGAAGATCATCTTTGGCTTGTGTCCCTTTGAAGGAAGTAGGATCATACTTCTCTTGTTGAGGAACAAACTTCGTCTTGGGGTATTGATCTTCTTCCCACTCAACTCCATTGGCATTGAACTTTCGTTCAAAACCAACACCTTGATTCTTCCAGTGCCTTCCTTGCTTGCGTACAATTTCCTCGAATTGCTTACTCCCGACAAGACTCTTGTAAACACCTTTCCCTATAATTCCCTTCAATAAGCTATTTTCTTGCTCAAGTGTAACTTGGCTAAGAGAATCATTAGTGGAATCAATAGAACTACTAGAAGCAACAACATTGGATTTAGCATGATTATTGTTACCACTAGAGGAAGAATCTTTCTTGTTCTTGATACTAGACTTGACTTGAGGCATGTAAGTAGATAAGAGTAAACGCTTGGCAATGTAAGAAGAACTTTTCTTGCGAAGATCATCATTGATTGCTATTAACAAGTCATGCTCTTGCTCAAGGTTGAGCTTTTCCAAGTGTAACCTCTCATGAGTCCTTAAAAGTTCTCGATGATCTTCTAAGATAATTCATGAGCTAACTTAAGAGTGTTTAGTGCTTTATTTAGAAGCTCAATCTTCTCCTTATCATTGTCATTCATTTTATCTTGATTAGCATGATTAATTGACGTTTCATCATAGTATTCATCACTAGAGTTGTCAACAAGTAAATCATCATCACCTAACAAGTCATCTTCATCACTATTGAAATCAACATACTCGGGGTGTGATACCTTTGGGCCTTTAGCCATGAAGCATCTTCCAAGTCCTTCATTTGGTGAATCAAGTATGTCGTAGGAGTTGGTTGACACAAGTGCTAGACCGGCATCACCTTCATATTGAGTATATTCGGAGTCAGAGTGATAGCTTCTCTCAGAGTGATTATCGGAGTCGGAGCCGAATACCCATTCACCAACATGAGCTTGATGTCTTCGTTTTGTGTAGCTTCTTGATGACTTGTCCTTCCTTTCCGAATCATTGCTTCTCCGGGATGTTCTTCGTTCATAACGATCATCTCTACTCCTTCTCTCTCTTGGTGGTGAATCTTCTCTTCTACTTCTTCTTTTTGGAGAGTCTTCTCTTATTTTGTAGGGTACCGTACACTCATTGGAATAGTGTTCGGGTCTTCCACAATTGTAGCAATTATGCTCTCGACTAGAAGATCTTTTGTCATTGTAGGACCTTGACTTGGAACTTCTTTCTTTGCTTCTACTCTTGTAGAACTTGTTGAAGTTCTTCACCATTAGGCTCAATTTTTCAGTGAAGATTTGTTTCTCACTTGATGATGTGGGAGCTTCACATGAGGCTTTGTAAGCACCACTTGACTTGTTGTGGAGCTCCTCCTTATCCTTGAGTGACATCTCATGAGCAACAATTCTTCCAATGACTTCCGTTGGCTTGAGATCTTTGTAATTGGGCATCATTTGGATCAATGTGCACACGGTATCATATTTTCCGTCCAAAGCTCTTAGGATCTTCTTGATGATTAATTTGTCGGTCATCTCTTCACTTACTAAGCCGGCAATCTCATTTGTGATAAGAGCAAGCCTAGAGTACATTTCAGCGACACCTTCACCATCCTTCATTTTGAACTTGTCAAGCTGACTTTAAAGCACATCCAACTTGGATTCCTTGATGGAGTCGGTACCTTCATGCATATCAATCAAAGTATCCCAAATTTCCTTTGCATTCTCAAGACGGCTGATTTTGTTGAATTCTTCAGGGCACAATCCATTAAAGAGGATATCACAAGCTTGAGCGCTGTATTGCAGCATCTTCAACTCTTCCGCGGTAGCTTCATGGTTCGGTTCTCTCCCATCAAAGAATTCACCTTGCAAGCCAATACACACAACAGCCCAAACGGCGGGGTTATGTCCAAGAATATGCATTTTCATCTTATGCTTCCAACTAGCAAAATTAGTACCATCAAAGTAAGGACCTCTGCGGTGGTAATTTCCCTCACTAGACGCCATACTCTCCTAGGTTGTAAACCAAGGATATGACTACCAAAAGCTATGGAAATCGAAACAAATGGAGACCAAGGCTCTGATACCACTTGTAGGATCAAAAGTATGTCTAGAGGGGGGTGATTAAACTACTTGACAAAATAAAAATCTATACTTTTCCCAATTTTAGTTCTTGGCAGATTTTAGCAACTTAGCACGGTTCAAGCAATCTTAACACAATCCAATCAAGCATGCAAAGATTATATGAGCAGCGGAAAGTAAAGCATGCAACTTGAAAGAATGTAAAGAGAAGGGTTTGGAGAGTGCAAACGCAATAGGAGACGCAGATGTTTTTGTCGTGGTTCTGATAGGTGGTGCTATCGTACATCCACGTTGATGGAGACTTCAACCCGTGAAGGGTAACGGCTGCGCGAGTCCACGGAGGGCTCCACCCACGAAGGGTCCACGAAGAAGCAACCTTGTCTATCCCACCATGGCCGTCGCCCACGAAGGACTTCCCTCATTAGCGGTAGATCTTCACGAAGTAGGCGATCTCCTTGCCCTTACAAACTCCTTGGTTCAACTCCACAATCTTGTCGGAGGCTCCCAAGTGACACCTAGCCAATCTAGGAGACACCACTCTCCAAGAAGTAACAAATGGTGTGTTGATGATGAACTCCTTGCTCTTGTGCTTCAAATGATAGTCACCCCAATACTCAACTCTCTCTCACAGGATTTGGATTTGGTGGAAAGAAGATTTGAGTGGAAAGCAACTTGGGGAAGGCTAGAGATCAAGATTCATATGGTAGGAATGGAATATCTTGGCCTCAACACAAGTGTAGGTGGTTCTCTCTCATAAAATGTAAGTTGGAAGTGTAGGTTCGTTCTGATGGCTCTCTCCACGAATGAAGAGGAGGTGGAGGGGTATATATAGCCTCCACACAAAATCTAACCATTACACACAACTTACCAATCTCGGTGGGACCGAATTGATAAACTCGGTAGGACCGATTTAGCAAATCCAGTGACCGTTAGGATTTTCGGTGGGACCGACAAGCAACTCGATAGGATCGATATGGTTAGGGTTAGGGCAAAACGTAATCTTGGTGAGACCGACTACTCAAACTCGGTGAGACCGATTTTGGTAATAAACTAACCAAAGAGTTGGTCAGGTAAACTCGGTGGGACCGATTCGCTCATTTCAGTGAGACCGAAATGTTACAAAAAGGAAACACAGAGTTTACATTGCAATCTCGGTGGGACCGATCGCTCATCTCAGTGGGACCGAAATATTACAAAGGGAAACAGAGAGATTGCAACCCCATCTCGCTGAGACCAAGATCCCTATTGGTGAGACCGATTTGCCTAGGGTTTGTGGTAGTGGCTATGACATCTGAACTTGGTGGCACCGGATAGGAAGAATCGGTGGGGCCGAGTTTGACTTTTGGTTTAGGTCATATGTGGATGTGAGAAAGTAGTTGAGGGCTTTGGAGCATATCACTAAGCATTTTGAGCAAGAGCCTCATCAAACAACACCTCATCCCTCCTTGATAGTATTGGCGTTTCCTATAGACTCAATGTGATCTTGGATCACTAAAATAGAAAATGTAGAGTCTTGAGCTTTGTGCTTGAGGCAATCCTTTTGTCCTTAGCATTTTGAGAGGTCCACTTTTCTCATCCATGCCATGCCAATCATTAAGCTTTCCTGAAATATTTATCTTGAAATAGCATTAGCTCAATGAGCTATTTGTTGTTAGGAATTACCAAAACCACCTAGGGATAGTTGCACTTTCAGTTTAATTCCGGCCCACTCATGAACGGACGTGTGGCCAGAGTAGGTTTCTAGGTTTGCATGCGGGTTTAACGGAGGGGTTTGATGGAGGCGAGGAGGCATGTTCAGCCGGGCGTGCAGCTGGCGGCGCAGTACTATTCAATTTGACATCGGGCGATGTAGTTCCCGATAAGGTTTTAATGCAGACGAGGGAGGGAGTAGCGGTTTCCAAAATGTTGAACAGCCAATGCATTCTCCTTCAATTAATGCATGAGGGAAGTAATGGGAGGAGGACCGGGAAAAGAGGTTGCACAATGTGAATGCAACGCAGTTTGCCCTCATATAAAGGTGCCCCTCCATTCCAATGCATCTACCACATCGTACGCACCTAAGCATTTGCCTAAGCACCTACACTAAGCACAAAAGAGCTCACTCCAGACCCATGGCGGCGATGCGCGCGAGCGGCCAGCGGCTGTGCCAGATGGTCCATGACTCTAGCCTGCGGCATGGCGCGGAGGATCGTCTCCAGACGGTGTTGGAGACCGGCTGGTGGATGGCCGCCGTCGACGCTAACTACGACTCTCAGTTGTACCAGATGATCGTTGCCACCACCAACAAGTTCACCATCCTCAAGAAGCTCGCAGACGACATCGCCATACTCCTCCAGCCCGCGGGCCCGGGCTCCTCATTGCCTGCCACCCTAATCGGCCTCCATGGCCAAAACCTCTTTCAAGCACTGGTGGCCCTGTCACTTCCCGCCGACTCCATGAAGAATGTCCACCTGGAGGTCGCGCTCGCCGCGAGGCGCCTCGCCCTGCAAGAATTCGTCAACCTACACATCCACGTGTATGAGCAAATCATGTACATAGGTATGTACAAGGCCAGTGAGGACGCTACGACGTTGGCCTTCCTTAACCGGTTTTAAGCCTTGGATGCCTTTGCTGAGAAACACCTCGACCTTGCCACAAAAGCCGCCGGTCCTTAGCCGCCGGTCGGTGGCCCAGCGCACTAAGTTGAGGAGGAGGAGGAGGTCGTACGTTAATGGATGCATCTTTCTTCTTGCCTTCTGTAACCACCACTGTGATCGCATCATCATGGCCTTAATTCTTATTGTGCTATTGCATTCTCGTTCCAGTCAATACCGACATGTGTGATCCCTTTGCTAAATTATATACATCACTGTAACTTGTACTCCATCCGTCAATTTATAAGTTGTGCTTACCTTTTCCATCAACTTCCTGCAACGTGCAGGCATCTTGCTAGAAACACTAGAACATGTCGGACCGTGTGTGGCCAAACCGATGATGCACCAACCTAGCTACTACGTACCCTGCTTTTCTGGCGGAAATAGCCCCGCCCTAGCATTTCAAATCGTTATTTCTATCTATCAATCGTGCCAAGGAGCAGAACCAAATGTCACAACTTATACGTGTTTCTCTACTCCTACTCCTATAAAAGACTCAGTTGGCGATGGTGGTGTGTTTGCCATCCGTCGTTTCTGACCATTAGATTTGCATCTAACGGTTGTGAGGTAAGTTGTGGCATTTTTGCAACAATAGCCCACTTCTCTACTCCAATTTGCAGAAATCCCCTTATTATCTTGAAAGCAACCACATCCCTGCCTCACTTCATCAAAACAGCCTAAGAAATATATTTTGAGTGAAAAGTACTCCCTTCGTTCCTAAATATTTGTCTTTCTAGAGATTTCAATAAGTGAATACATACGGAGCAAAATGAGTGAATCTACACTTCAAAATATGTCTATATAATCTGTATGTGATAGTCCATTTGAAATCTCTAAAAAGACAAATATTTAGGAATAGAGGGAGTAATATATTAGGAGTATATCAAAACAAGAGTGATTTCTTTCAAGTTTGTGAACAAGTACTACTATTCTACTACTTTGGATCCGTCGCAACGCACGGGCACATTGCTAGTAAAAGGAAAAGGCCTTCTGCGTTCGCGTCGCACCCCCACATGCCCGGGAATCGGGAGTACTCCACGGCCCGTCCGCCACGACACATAGCTTAGGGAAGGCGTGTTTCCTAGCATTTTCACTTTCATGTGGGACCCCATTGAGCAAACCGACTATTGGCAAACTACACCCCGCCCGCCGCCGGGTTGGAAAACAGAAACAAGGGGAAGATCTAGCTGTAGCAAGGAAGCCAAAATTTGGTGTCTGATGGGGCTCGTTGATAGAGTAGGAGCATTCCGTGCTACTCTACTCCTGCTAGTACCAAATTTGTACTATACAACTAGTACTACCACTATACAACTAGTAGGTACGTGCACGGCACAACATCGTAGGAACAAAAAATAGGAAGATCTTGTTTTGGGTGATTTATCTTTTTTTTCAGCCAACATAGTATGAATAATATGATGTGGGGGGCACACATGAAGCTTATGTGGCTTGGTTGCATGGCTACGAAAGGTTAGAGAAAAATAAATAGATAATGTGTTTAGAGGCACTCCACTAAATAGATATACTTTGGATCCTTTGCAATGGGCCGGCACATCTATATTTATACCCCCTATATAGTGTGTGAATAACTTTGAAAGTTGGTCATTGGATGAAGCCAATCCGATGGTACAAAGATGGAAAATCTGAGCACTACTGGTCATTGGATATCATCTACATTCCACCAGATTCTACCACATGTAGAATATAGAAGACTCCATGGTTGAACTTAATTCATGACTAACTTTGCCACAAGTAAGCTTAGGCAAAGTGTGTCTGCCACAAAAAATGTGGCTAACAAAATGGCCACCATAAGTGTGGCAAGATTTGGCAAGAAGTTGAGTCTATGACATGTGGACCATGTAGCTAGAAAAGTATGGCAAGCCACAAGTGTAGCAATGAACCAAACACATGCCTAAGATATTGTGGCATGCCTAAGCTTAGGCGTGGCAACCATAGGCTGCAAACCAACATCTATACCCCGACATTGTGTGAATAACTTTGAAAGTTGGTCGTTGGATGAAACCAATCCGACGGTACAAAGATGGCAAATCTGAGCTCTACTGGCCATTGGATATCATCTACATTCCACCAGATTCTGCCACATGTAGAATCGAGAAGACTCCATGGTTGAACTTAATTCATGACTAACTTTGCCACAACTAAGCTTAGGCAAAGTGTGTCTGCCACAAAAAAATGTGGCTCACAAAATGGCCACCACAAGTGTGGCAAGATTTGGCAAGAAGTTGAGTCAATGACATGTGGACCATGTAGCTAGAAAAGTGTGGCAAGCCACAAGTGTAGCAATGAACCAAACACATGCCTAAGATATTGTGGCATGCCTAAGCTTAGGCGTGGCAACCTTAGGCTGCAAACCAAACATCTATACCCCTATATAGTGTGTGAATAACTTTGAAAGTTGGTCATTGGATGAAGCCAATCCGACGGTACAAAGATGGCAAATCCGAGCACTACCGGCTGTTGGATATCATCTACATTCCACCAGATTCTGCCACATGTAGAATCTCAAAGACTCCATGGTTGAACTTAATTCAAAACTAACTTTGCCACAACTAAGCTTTGGCAAAGTGTGTCTGCCACAAAAAATGTGGCTAACAAAATGGCCACCACAAGTGTGGCAAGATTTGGCAGGAAGTTGAGTCTATGACATGTGGACCATGTAGCTAGAAAAGTGTGGCAAGCCCCAAGTGTACAAATGAACCAAACACATGCCTAAGATACCTTGACATGCCTAAGCTTAGGCATGGCAACCTTACGCTGCAAACCAAACATCTATACCCCTATATAGTGTGTGAATAACTTTGAAAGTTGGTCATTGGATGAAGCCAATCCGACAGTACAAAGATGGCCAATCCGAGCACTACTGGCCGTTGGATATCATCTACATTCCACCAGATTCTACCACATGTAGAATCTAGAAGACTCCACATGTAGAATCATAATGCACAAACCACCAGAATCTCATGCGTGCAATGCACGTGTACCTTACTAGTAGTTGGTAGTAGTAAGAAACAAATTCCGGGTTTGGCACGAGCTCATACTATGGGAGCACCACAAGGCCTGCCGCAGGAGTTATATTTCCCTCTCGGGGCCCACGGAACCGAACTTCAGTGGCTTAGTGCCCGGCCTATGAGTCAATGACATGCGGACCTTAAATGCGGCTGGCCCACATGTCATTCTCATGGTGGTGGCGTGGTTCATGACTCACTCGTTCGAAATGAACCGGCCGGTGGTGGCGTGGCCGTGGCGAGGGTGCCACAGCTGGGCGTCGTGGCGTTACGAGGCGTAGATGGACACACCGGTGGGTTCTACCTGTAGTACAGAAGTACTCCAGCTCAAGATTGATGCCCGGGACGAAATGTGTCACAGCCGCTGGATGAAAATTTGATGGTGTGGGAGTACGGATCGGAGCACAGCAGCAGAGCAGACAAACCGCTTCCAATGGGTGTGGCTGTGGTAAAAAGTTGATGGTCGCCGTAGTTCAGCTGGCCCGCATGTCATGTACACAAAGGCAGAGGAGCTGTGGGGCCGAGAGGGATGAGGCGCACGTCGGGGGGATGAGGATCCCCTGACATGAAAAATCCTACCATTCTGTCACTAACATGTGGGACCCCCAAGCGTGGGTCCCACCTGTCAGCGAAGGAAAGGCAGGGTAATGTAGTGATAGCCACGTCAGAGGATCCATGTCCATGTTGGGGGACGTCGTGTTGTGGGTTGGAGAGGCATCGTGGGAATCGCGTGTGGGTGTGGCAGTGGTAGAAACAAGAAACGTGATGGTCGCCGTGGTTCAACTTCCATGGACAAGCTGTGATGTCTACTGACACATGTATATCAAAACTAGAGTGTTTATATTTCAAGCACGTGAACAAGTATTATTCTACTACGTTGGATCCATTGCAATGCACGGACCAGCACATTGGTAGTAGTAGTGTCTATCTCTATCTCTAGAGGCCTTCCCTCATTCATCCTTTTCTCTCACAAGATAAACTACTCATACAAATGCATCTTGATGTTCTGTGGAACGCACGAGGATGTTTCCTTGGGGGTCTCTCCAGCGTGGCCTGGTCGTAGTTGCAAGTTGACGCCCCTGGAGATGCCGATGTTGAAGGGCACTCAGATTTCCTCCGATGAGCAGGTAAGATGAGTTTGATCACATAGTAAATGCATTCTAAAGACTACTTCCGTGTCCATTTCCTAATTCTCCCCCTGCCCATTGTTTCACAGGTTAGGCTCGGTGCGAGTGGAGATTGGCTTGCATATGTACGGGAGGGTACCAACATCAATTTGCACAACATTTACAACGGTGACACCGTTCCCATAGAACCTTTGTCCAACATTGGGATCAGCCATGCAATGGGCCACCGCATGAATTGGTACGATGGAACCACGGTGAGATTGAATAAGATAGCATGAACCTTGCACATGGCGGTCAATGGTGGACCATGCTGTCTGCAGCCGATTTGTTGCCGTATGAGTACAAAGACGTTGTGCTCCTTTCTAACCGCATCTTCACGGTGACAAACTAGGGGACTTGTTTCGTATGGGACACATCCTATGATATACTCCCTCTCTCCCAGTTTATTTGTTTTTGAATCTTTTCGTTTTATAAGTTTCAAATTCAAATTTAGAGCTCCCCAGCACATGTTGAATTACAATGTCCATTAAATCGTTGCGTGCATGTATAGTAAAGAAACAAATCTCGAGTTTGGCACGAGTTCGTGCAGCGGTAGCACCAGCCTAGCGCAGGAGTTACATTTCCCTCTCAGGGTCAGCGCGACTGAGCTTCGGCGCCTTACTACACCTTCCTTTGAGTCAATAACATGTGGACACAATAGGTGGCTGGTCCACATGTAATGCTCCCGAAGGCAGAGGGGCAGTGGGCCCGAGAGGGGTGAGCCGTATGTCGGGGGACGTGTGGTGTTATGGGTTCGAGCGGCATCGTGGGAATCACGTCTGGCTGTGGTAGAAACTTGATGCTCACCGCATTTAAGGTGGCCCACATGTCATGCACACAAAGGCAGAGGGGCGGTGCGGCTGAGAGGGGTGAGGCGCACGTCGGGGGACGTGGTGTCGTGGGTTGGAGCGGCGTCATGGGAATCACGAGTGGCAGTGGATGAAACGTGATGGTCGTCGTAGTTGAATTTCCATGGACAAGCTGTCATGTCTACGGACACATGCATTGCTTACGGATCACTGGAAGGAGTAGTAGAGAAAGCTAGGCGGATAAATAGTTCCTTATAATCAAGCGGACCCACACTACTACTTGTTCCAAAGACATGCACACCATCGAAATAGTCCATCTATATCAATATGCACTGAGAGGGAATAATTTTTTTGCAAGAGAGGAAATAGTTCATCCACCCATAATGCCCTCCTGCAGGTGCAGCCTCTTCTTCTTTTTCTTCTTCTTCTTCTTCTTCTTCTTCTTCTTCTTCTTCTTCTTATTCTTCTTCTTCTTCTTCTTCTTCTTCTTCTTCTTCTTCTTCTTCTTCTTCTTCTTCTTCTTCTTCTTCTTCTTCTTCTTCTTCTTCTTCTTCTTCTTCTTCTTCTTCTTCTTCTTCTTCTTCTTCTTCTTCTTCTTCTTCTTCTTCTTCTTCTTCTTCTTCTTCTTCTTCTTCTTCTTCTTCTTCTTCTTCTTCTTCTTCTTCTTCTTCTTCTTCTT